>NC_060070.1:153376678-153669178 GCF_922984935.1 Meles meles | reverse complement strand
TCGCAAGGAGGAATAGCGGTCGCCTTCTGCACGACTCTGCTCGGTAGAGAGTGGGGACGCTGGTGGTATGGAGTGATTTGGTCAAGGGGAGGCCGTGTACGAAGAGGGTTAGTGAGATGTGGCATTTTTTAGAAGGTCTTCCAGGAAGAAGCAGGGCAGCTCCTCCCCCCCGTCGGCCTCGCTAGTTACTGTTGGGCTGTTTCAGGTACTCCAGGATGTCCGCCTTGACCTCGCCGACAGGAGTCCGGTGGGACCAGCGCATGACAGGGACTCCATCGGGCCCCACCAGGAACTTCTCAAAGTTCCAGCGGATGTCGTGGACCTTTACGGGATCCCAGGATATGTGTCTCAAAGAGCCCAGAACCTCCGAGGGGTGAGGGCAGGAGAGCTGGAGTAGAGACGGAACAAACAGCATCATTTCTGCTATTTTTACCCAGAGGGAATCTGCTCCCTCCCATGGCTAGACATTCTGATTTCCTGTGATGCTTAACAAATCCTCCGGATTGCCACCACGCCAGCTATCTGGATGCTTATAGATGTAACAGCAAAAGTCTATTCCCTCCTCTGTTCCCCTGTGACCCCTGTGATCACAAAGCCACGCCACTGTAAGACACGTCACCTCTGTGATGGTCAGTTTCCTTTTCTGCGAAGCCAATGGTTTAGGTTAGAATGTTAGGTTAGTTTCCCAGCTCTTAGGGCTCCTGGGCCAGTAGCATTCCAAAACTATCTCTGGAACCAACATGGACTTCCAACATTTTGTTTTGTCAAATAACAAAACTTTAGAGAAACAGCATCACTTCATCGTTTAATTTTTTAAAAAGAACATTGTAAGAATAAATTGCATATAGGTCCTAATCTTAGAATAAAGGGAAGCCCTATGAGTCAGTTGAGTTTGTGAAAGCTCCTTACACAGTGCTGTTTTCTTCAGTTTGCTGAGGGTGTATAAACATCTCTATCCGGGCTCACCATCCAGCACTTAGGAACAATTAACAGCTGGTGGTTAGGGACCCTCGCAGCCTTCAGCTCTCTGGATCTAAAAGTCAGTGATTCACAAAAGGCGCTTATGACATGGTATTAACCTGTTGATTTCTACTTCCCCCTCTCCAGTAGGAACCCATCAAGGACCAGAGACTGTGTCTTATCCTTCTTCTTCTTCTTCTTTTTTAGATTTAATTTATTTGACAGAGAGAAAGTGAGAGAGGGAACTCATGCAGGGGGAGCGGGAGAGGGAGAAGCAGGCTCCCTTCTGAGCAGGGAGCCCGATGCAGGGGCTCGATCCCAGGACCCTGATCCCGGGACCCTGATCATGATCCGAGCCGAAGGCAGGCGCTCAACGACTGAGCCACCCAGGCACCTCCCCTTCTTTATATCCGTAGCAAACTTCCTCATACCCAGCAAACGTACCTTATATGAACGAATGTCAGTGAGCAAACGAGGGTGGTCCTCGGAAACACGACCACTCTCCACAGCCCCCTCCATCACGAAAGCCAGAATCTCAGACATACTGACAAATTAAACCCCAGTCTCTATGCTAATGTGGAGCCCTCTTGCCAAGAACCCAACGCCACTTCCAGGCATGAGCCTTGGGTCCATTTCCACCGCACCAGCTCTGTGCTAGGAGGTTTGGGTCAGTAATTCACTCACCTTCAAGAAGGTGAAGACCTTCTGTTCTTTCTCGCCATTCACATCCCCCTTCTCAAAAAGCTGGAAATTAGGTATGTATCCTCTCCCCGGACGGACGTGCCTGCAACGAGGCACAATGTTCCCAGGAAGCTCCACACATACGCGAGCAAGCTAAGGGGGGCACCATGGGGCCATGGGAGGGACAGGGAGAAGGGCAGATGTGGAAAACAGGGCTGGGAAGGGAAAATAAGGCCATTTTGGACTTTGGGCCCCCTGGTTCCCATCATTTTCCTCTGTTCTGCTGGGCCCCCCGCGCTGCTTCTATTCCAGCTGTGTCCGTGCTCCTGCACCTCTCTGGTTCCCCAGATCACGCTCCCAGGGAGAAGGAGGTCTCTGGACACCGCCAGACTCACATCAGGGTCAAACAAAGCTGATGTCCATTTGCAGGTACGCCTAATGCCCACCCGCCCGGGAGTCCCCAGTACGAGAGGCGCTGGAGACTGGAGACGGAAGAAAGCTAGATGGAGGCCTCCCCTGGGGTTGCAAGCAGGCACTTACTTCAGCCCCGGAAGGATCTCTGAGCTGTCTCCCGGTTCCTGCTTTCCGAATTGGTTGCAGGGAAAGCCCAGCACAACCAGGCCCGCGGGCTTCAACTCCTCCTGAAGTGCATTCAGTTCTGTGGGTTAGAGAAGGGGCAGTAAGGAGGCCGCTGGGCCTTACTGGGCAGCCGGAGACTGCCTTGCGGAGAGAATGATCTGGCCCATTTTCAGGGAAAGAGAGGCCTTGGGAAGGGAAAATCTCTAATTGGAAAGACTCTTAGCAGCGGGCGGAAGTTAGATGCTGGAGCTCCAGACACGCCTTTGAAAGCCCTTTATCATAAGGGCTCTATTATATGTCCCAAGTGTCTAGCATATCAGAACCGGCTGAGGGCCCTTCCTGAAAACTAGGGATGACCAGGTCCCGTCGCAGAGAATTCTCTGAGAAGTCCCTTCTTCTGAGGTGGCCCCCAGTCATCGTTATTATTCAGAACCTCCCCAGGTTCCTGTTGACGTAAATGTTGCAAGTGCTCGTGGAAAGTGAATGGAGGTGTCATTAGCAGGTATGGTTTCAGCTTGACAAGATGGAAATGTTCTGCAGATCTGTTTCTTAAGAATGTGAAAACACTTAACACTACTGACCAGTAATGGGAATGGCTAAAATTGTCAATTTTGTGTCGTACCTTTTGTTAACCATACACTCATAAGAGCTTGCCTTCCCTAGCGGGGTAATTGCTAGACTGAAGCTTTCCTTTTTAAAGGAAAAGACACCGATGAGAATGTGCTTCCTTCCTCCGTACAGACTGGGAGCCTTGGGTGGAACAGATAAACCTGACAGGTGCAAAGAGAACCAGAGAAATTCCAGGCCCAGCTTCCTGGTGTTCTTCAACAATCCTCAGGATGTGAACGATACGTTCTACCTAACGGTCCTCACCGACATGGCAAAACACACGATTGCACCTGCCTTCTCTCACTGTTTTCCAGTTTGATTGCTCAGATTTTTAATCGCCAGCACTTTCTGGGCTAGATGACTTCAGTCCCCAGCCAAACACTAGCCAGTCCCACTCAGATCTGTGCAGCCTACTGGTCAACTGGTACTTCCCGGGTCCTGTTCTTCTCCTTCTCCCTTCCCTTTCCTTCTTTTCCTTTCCTTTCCTTTCTTTCCCTTCCCTTCTTTTTTTTTCTTTTATTTTCGTTTCCTTTCCCTTTCTTTCTTTCCTTCTCTTTCACAAGCTACAGATCGCCTTCCTGATTCTGTATGGTTCCTCAGTACCTCTCCCTACATCCTTCCCCATCTTTAGTCACTGTACATGATCAGTTCCTTCTGGTAAAAAGACAATAAATTGGGGATCCTGTCTTCCAGTCCTTAAGCAACCACTCTTTAGTGTCCTTGTCTGTTATGTACAGAGTGGGAACTGAGTACATTGACTTTTGAAGTCACTGTAAACTGGTAAAATGAGTTATGATCCAACACAATGTTATTCAATTTTAAGAAAGAGGAGATGGTCTTAACTCTAAAGTATTTTTATTAAAAGAAAAAGCAAAGTGGCAAGTAGTATTCATGTTATTCTGCCACTGGGGGGTGCAGGAAAAAACTCTACCCGTGTATTTTGTACACTTGATAATACCAGTCATCTCAAGGGAGGAAGGAGGCAGAAAGACTTCTCACTCTCAATTTTTGATTCTATAACTTGTGAGACTTGTGAATATATTACCTGCTAAAAACGTGATCAAAAACAACAAAAAATGGGGACGCTTGGGTGGCTCAGTTGGTTAAGCCGCTGCCTTCGGCTCAGGTCATGATCCCAGGGTCCTGGGATCGAGTCCCGCATGGGGCTCCTTGCTCAGTGGGCAGCCTGCTTCTCTCTCTGCCTCTGCCTGCCGCTCTGCCTTCTCCCTCTCTCTCTCTCTCTCTCTCTGACAAATAAATAAATAAATAAAAATCTTTAAAAAAAAAGAATGAACTTAAAAAACAACAACAACAACAAAAAACGAAATTCTTGTTAGTTTAAATATAAGTCCCTCTATTTCTGGTAAAATTCATCCTATTCATTATTTTTTTTAAACTAGGTTCCACATCTAGCACTGAGCCTGTAGTAGGGCTTGAACTCACAACCCTGAGATCAAGACCTGCACTGAAATCAAGAGTTGGACATTTAACCAACTGAGCCACTCAGGCGCCCTTCATCCTGCTTGTTGTTCATCGTCTTCTAAACGACACGGTCTGAGGTATGAGAAAGATAATGCTCCTCCCTGGGTAGGGCAGATGGGGGTGTCTCCATCCGGGAGGCACTGGCCCGCCTCCTTCCCCACCTGCTCTGCCAGCTCTCAGCAAACGTGGCTGCACATATGAACCCCCAGTACCCCCCTGCTTTGTAGGTGACCTGTAAAACCCTGGGAGCGTCTCACAAACTTGGATCCTGTCTCTGGTATTTACCAAGGAGACTTCTGGAATCTGTGGAGGCTCCTAGCCCTCCGAGATTTGTCGATTCTCCTGGAACGCTCAGGAGCAAAGCAGAGGCAGGACATAGGGAAGGAGTCAGCAGACTTTCCGTAAAGGTCCAGACAGTGAACACCTTAGACCTGGCCAGGCAGGCGGCCTCCATCACCACTACCGGCAACTGCTCCCTTGCCTGGAGACGTGAAATCGCGTGTAAGTGCAGCGGCAGGCCTGTGTTCCCATAAAGCTTTGTTTCCAAAGGCAGCCCTGCCAGACTGGGCCTGCGGGCCTTTGCCGGCGGGCTCCTGACATCAGGGAAGGAAGTCCCTTGATCAGGAGGGTTGATTCTGATGTGCAATGAGACTGTCGTTCTCATTACGATTTAGAATATAATGAGCCAGAAAATTCAGTCCCGAGGAGATGTGGCTCCGCAGTCTTACCCGGATACTGGGCCGTCAGGCCACAATAGGTGGCCACATTGACAAAAAGAACGAGCTTGTCCGCGTACTGCTTGAACCGGATGAGCTCGTTTCTGTTCAGAGTGAGGGCTTCGTAGTCGTAGATGGTGCCATTCACGTCTTTGTAGCAGTGCACCTGAAGAGTTAGAGAAAGGAAGATATTAGTCACAGCAGTTCCTAACGTCTGTGTACGCGGTCAAAGCGCTCAGAGTGGTGCCTGTGTTGCCTGAAAACAAACCAGGAACAAACAGGAGTTGTCTACGGGTGTATGACAGGATTGAGGCTTAGTGTGGTGACTTGGAAGCCACTGGTGTTTGAGCAATAGTCCATCTCCCTGTCCCATTACCGCAGGAGAGGCAGGAGGGCAGGAGACGCACTGAACAAGAGGAACGGAGCAGAGACCCACCTGCTGGGGTGGGAGCACTAGAAGGAAGCGAGGCCAGAAAGGGAAGCTCACTGCCTTTCATGCCTCTGTGCAAATGAGGCTACTCATTGGCTCTGGGTTGGAGGTGTCCTGCCTGAGTTACCCAGGGAAGGGAAGGTTCCAGATTGCATATGTGGTGGAGAGAACTCTGGCCTGCGAGTCAGAAGCCAGCTCGGCTATCAAGGTCTCTTGTGAACCTGGGCAGTTATCCTCGGCCCTCAATTTCCCCATTGGTAAAACGAAGACATTATCTAGATTCCAGGTCCTCAGGGGGCCTTCCCCATTTAACATTCTAGAACCTGATCTTAGCCGTGCCTTAAATAGTGTTCTCTGTCCTGTCCCTCTGGTGTGATGGTCTTCCAAGGCACCGCTCTGAAACTGTCTGTAGCTCCCACCAGCAGATGCGGAGGGCACAGGTCCACCTGCTAAAGCCACTGAAATCCGACCGGCTGCACCCAGCCGCTGCAGCGTGAGCTCCTCAGCCCGCCCGTCCTCACATCCAGCATGGCTCCGCCTGCCCCGTTCCTCCCCAAGTGTCCTGAGCTCATCTGGGCGGAATTCCACCTAACACGAGTAAATCCCGTAATAAAGAAATGAATTGTCCAGGACGTCCTCGCTGCCTGTTCTTTGGTTAAATCGCTCTCCAAGGCAGATCCCACCCGATTCCTCCTCCACTCTAGCCACATAGGGTCTGGGAAGGACCCTTTTCTGACATTGGGAAAGCTGCTGCCAGTTGCTCAGGGAGCACGGGGAGTATGAAACAAAGTGTGAGAAGGAAACCGCCTATCTACATGGTGAGGAAAAGGCCGAGGAACTGATCTGAGAAAGGGAAGAAGGTCATAATCTGTTAAGGAAGGTCCAGGCTTAAACCAGGAGGAAGCTGGGCTCCCTGGAAATCCAACGGACTGGAAAGGATTTTAGCCAACCACCACCTGTCCAGATGCAATACAAGCAACCAGACTTTCTCCAGCCTTCTAGGCCAACTGCTTCTTCACTAGCTCAGCAGGCTCTTGAACTCGCTCCCAGCTCCTGGGCAGAAAGGTGGCTTCCCCACGCAGGCTTTCGCACGTTCCCCGGAGTGTGTACACGAACAGATACCAGCAAAACTGAGACAGGCACGGAGAGTACACTGTGTCAAAGCATCCATCCATTCCATGGTGCTGGTTCTAACCTAAATATTTTTAAGAATTTGTCTCTTATTTTTTCCCTTTGCTACTGCAGTGGCATTTACTGAATATCATGTTGGGTAACTAGGGTGTGGGGATTCAGAGAGACTCGGGACCTGGGGAGCCCTTCTCAGGCCAGCTGGCTCCAGACATTCATCGCTGCTTCAAGCCTATTTAAGTCCGTCTGGTACATCTCCGACGCCTCCAGACTCAGCTTTTATGAAGCAAGTGCTACAGCCCAGGGCCCAGGGTCTAATACCCAGTTAGGCAGCCCTGAGTAACAGAAAAGCCACAAAAATTCTCAAAACTAAAGTGTCAGCCAGGAGGTCCTCCCGTCAATTTCAGAGAGGTAGGAAGGGCTTACCGGCGCTGCCCTTTACGGAACACATTCTATGTGTCAGGATCACTGCTCATACGCCCACGAGGTACATACTGTTGCCCACAGATTTAAGATGAGAAAGAAAGCAGAGGCTAACAAAGGCACAGGGACTTGTCCAAGACCAGAAGGGATGGCTGCACTACCCGGATGAAAGGTTGCCGGCCTCTCCCTTCATGGTTCCATTTTGCCTCCAGGTCACCCAGATCATTGCGTCCCTTCCCACAGCTGCACCCCCGCAGCTGCACACGCCGTTCGCCAGTAAGGCGGCTGAGCCGTGGACTGGGACTAGACTGGGGCCAGAATCCAAGAGTCCGGATTCTAAATCCAGCTGCTTGAGGGCCTCCAATGATTGATTAATTTATGTGTTTGAGAGAGAGAGAGAGAGAGAGAGAACATGCGCATGGGAGGGGGGAGGGGCAGAGAGGTGCAGACTCCCCACCGGGCTCAGTCCCAGGGACCCTGAGACCATGACCTGATCAGGAGGCAGATGTTTAACCGACTGAGCCACCCAGGTGCCCCTGGACCTCCAATTGTTTTGCCTGTGTTTTATGTTTCTCTGATTACCTCTCTGACTTTATCCACCTGTAAGACTTCCACACTGGTTTCCTTCCTCCTCGTCCTAGCTGTCCCAGTGTGCTGCAGCCCAGATGACTTAGCCCACTCTCTCCTCCGAACCCTGCCCCTAGAGTGACGCCTGCTGCCTTCCTGCGCCTCGGGCCCAGCGCCGACGCAGGTACCGGTGTGGCCACCCTACTAGAGATGCAGGAGAGCAAGGACCACAATAAGGAGACTTCCCTCCCGGTATGCAGCTCAAGGAGCACCTGTCTCTAGGGTCCAAGAAGAGGCCAAAAGAGAAAGGTTAATGGAAAACCACAAGAAGAAAGCAAGCAGAGGTCAGAGTCTTACAAGAAGGAGGAGCAGGACAGAGCAGTCGCTCGGCCTGTCTGGAGGTCACTCACCCTTGTCTTATCAGGCCTGGCGCGGGTCTGCAGAGAGCTGACTAGCAGAACCAGTGCGAGGAAGGAGGCCCTCGGCTGCACAGTCATGGCTGCTGTCTGTGGCTCTCGTCTTCCAGGCCGAGATCTCGCTCACCCCGGCGGCCTTCGGATATACCAGCCAAGCCCGCGCAGGCCAATCGCGAGGCAGTAAGGACTTCTGGGCCATGAGTGGGGACGTAGAATTTAAACCACTCCCTCACCCACACACACCCGGTGGGCACTCGGTGCTCACCGGTGCAGCGCGGACCTGGGACATATAAATTCTGGCAGAATCATGAAAAGGTGAGGGCATGCACCCATGGTTCTTGCAGATGACTGTGTGTCTTACCTGCATGGGGAGTAGGGTGGACGCAGACAAGGCCACCCCAGCTTTGCAGTGGGGTCCCTGCAGACAGCCGACAGAGACGGCCCAGATCCCATTCCTAATTGCTCAAT
Source organism: Meles meles (assembly GCF_922984935.1). Classification (NCBI taxonomy): domain Eukaryota; kingdom Metazoa; phylum Chordata; class Mammalia; order Carnivora; family Mustelidae; genus Meles; species Meles meles. The sequence goes on along the minus strand of NC_060070.1, from coordinate 153,660,719 downwards.
GTGTGGACCACCGAGGACCTCTCCAAGAGAGCTGGAAGGAAACCGAGCCGAGGAGGGAGAGATGCTCTCAATCTGGGCGAAGGAAGCCCCTTTCTATGTTCATGACCCACTGCCTTCAAGGGCCGACAAGTCATCAGGAGAGCAGCCAGCCCTGCAGACGAGGCAGCAGGCCCTCGACCCCTCAGTGTCTGAGCTGGGAGACGGTGTTCTCCTCACCCACGATCAAAGATGCATTCCGCATTTATCAGATTGGCCGGAGCGGAAAGCCCTGGAGGCACTTGGCCTGGGGGGCGTGGGTCCGGTCAGGCGGCCCTTGGGCACCAGACCGCGGAGGGGGACCGGCTGCTGCCAGTTTTCTGGGGGATAACCCGCCATTCAGAGCGCGTATGTGGTTCTTGAAAGTGCTCTTCATCTCAGGGAGCCCCAGGGCCGGAAACGGACGAGGACAGGAGACACAAATTCCTCCAGAAGAAAAATGCCGCTGTTGTTGGGCTGCAGCTCTGCTAACACGGGGACTGGATGGGGGACACTGACCGGAGCCTAGGAATTGGGGGATTTCCCACTTACATGACGTATCAGACCCCTGCCCCCAAGGGAGTCTACTTTTGGTCCCCAAGTGTGGGGTCAGAGTTCATCGTACTCCCGAATTCGTGGTCATTTGTCCTTGCAAGGCCCCTCTCTAGTTTTGTGTATTGTTCCCAGACTTCAACTCCCAATCCCATTCTCCCTCCCCTCTCCCGGTGGGTAAAGTATGTTTGGTATTCCTGTTCTTTGTGTTCTTGAAACACATGGGCGTCCCTCATCAGGTTATTAGCCCCTTGAAGCTTAAAACATCATTTAGGTTCCCCCCCATTTGGACATCAGATTCAAAGGTCTGAGCTAACCAAACTCTTAAATTGGTGGCACTTTATCATCATTAGGCTGTGCAATGACTGTCTTATTATATATATATATTTCTTAAGTAGGCCCACACCAAACTCAGACTCATGACCGTGACATCGAGACCTGGCCTGAGATCAAGACTCAGACATTTAACCCACTTTAACCCATTTAATAACCCCTTATTATATTAATTTTTTAAAAATTGTTTTTTGTCCCCAGTCCACTTCCACTTTCCCAGCTGTCGAGGGAATTGGCGAGGAAAGAGCTCTGCATCGTGGAAGGCTGAGGGCCCTGACGACAAGAGGCGAATGAGTAAAACAAGGGGGAAAGTCCGTGCGCTGGCTGTCCCTAGAGTCTGGAATCCCACCCTGGGCTCCGCAGGCCAAGGTGAGTGACAAGGAGATGCCGGGAACTCTGGGTTCCTTGAGGAGGTCACCTCCCATCTAGTCCCCCATCTTCCCACAGCCTTCCCCCCAGAGGGTCTGCGAGCCAGGGCGCTGGGGTCACTCCCCCTGCCCTGCTGTAAGCTCCTCTGCCCCCAGCGGCCCCCCAGGGCCACACACAGAGCCTCCACGGCTGCCTCCTCCTCCTCCCAAAACTCATCAGGCTGTGTTCTGTGAGTTGAACATTCCTGAGCTCTCTTGGAAAACAGAAGCTTTTTGTTCTCCCAGATTCGACATCCCTCCTCAGAGGCCTCCAGTCTAGTTAGTGTTGGGAAGGGGAGAAGGGGAGCCCAAAACAATGACCTCTGACCTGGCCCCAAAGCTCCCTGAGCCCAGGCAGCTGAGCCAGCTTCCGCTTCCCGCTTGCTTCCCGTGGGGTGTGTCTGCCTCTGTGCTGACTCCCCCGCCTGGACCCTCTCTCCCTGCTCCGAGAATGCGAGAATGCTGGAGATGGAAGCTGGAGCTTCCCCAGTCACGGTTTTAACTGTTCCTGCCCAAGCTGCGGGACTTGGGGCAACTTACCCTCTGCGCCTCTGGTTTTTACTTGTAAAATTGGGAGAATAACGTGAACTCAACAGGGTTAAGTAGAAGAAAATAAAGATGATTCGCCAAGCCCTGGACGTGGCCCCAAGGTCAGCGGGCCATACTCAACAGATGAAGAAACCAGCGGGCAAACAGAAACACTCGTATCCCCAAAGTCCTGCTCCCACATGCCCTGCTCCCGCACACTGTTTTAAATCCTTGCCTCTTTGCCATTTAATCTCTGCTCAGTGCACAGGAACTCCCAGAGGAGAAGAGAAACTTGCGTCATAAACTCTGCCTCACAGGTCAGATCTAGGGGCCTAAAATCTCCCTCAGTCCGTGTGTCCCACTGCTGTAGTCTCCCGGAGACAAGAACTCTGTCCTGGAGAAGTCTCCGGAAATCTCCCCAGGAGGCCCGGAGGGGCACTTCCAGTCTGGGTCCACCTGCCCCTAGCAACGCCACTGCCTGTCTTCCACCTTCTGCTGGAGCCGACGATCAAACCCCACCGTTTCCTTCCTGGAACGTGGAAACCATCTCCAGCTCATCTTCTCTCTTCCAGGCTCTGGACACCTGCCTGCTGACCCCGCACCACTGGCAAGGTCGGGCTGACCAGGTGAGGAAAGCATCAGAGCCGGACACGCAGGTCCCGGGGCTCTCCGGACAGTGCCCTCCCCCTCAGGACTCCCTCCCGTGTTCTTGGCACACCCGCAAAGTGCTCACACTCCCTCAAACACACTTGGTTGGACTTAGATTCTTCATCTTGGAGGTCATTATCCAGAGGACCTTGGGATTCTCCCGTGCCCCCTCCCCGAATTATCTCTCTATTTCGCCCACCAAGAGGCTGCGGAATGCAATTTTATCAAACAAGATCACAAGTGGAAGTGTTCGTGACCTGAGCCACAGCTCTAAGGCGGAAAGCCTGTCCGGATCTAAACTGCCGTGCTTGTCACTTTCTGACTGTAAAAGTCCTACAACTGCAAGTGGTCCCTAATCTTCGCTAGGCAGGGGGGTCAAAAATCCCTACATCTTAACTACTGCCTGCTTTTTCCCACTCAGACTCCTTGCACTAGGACGTTTATAAGGAGAACTTTCTCACCCAAGGTCACGCAGCTAGTGGGTGGCCCTCACACTCCCTCCTAGCCTGGAAATGACTTCATGCTACCTGAAAATCCATGCCAAGTTTCTTGGGTTTTAGCTAAAAGTAATAGAGTTTGGTTTCTCTGACCATAAAGGAAGCAAGTTCGACTTTTGCCAAGATGTTGTCCTCCTTTTCCTCCCACATTCAAACCCAGCCTCCCAACCCAAACCTGCCCTAGAGGTTTTGTCCCCATTTACTTGGGGGCAGTTTTACTTAAATATTTTCCCTGAAATAGATCATCTCTGTGGGCGTGTGGGACCCCCACGCAGACCTCCAGGATTTTCTTACTCCAGGTGCAAGGGTGAGGCATGAGACCTATTCCTAAATCTGCAACAATGAAATAATAGTGCCGTTTCTATAAGATTTGTAGCTCACGAATGGCCTTCACATCAGTGATCCCACTTAGCCCTCCCACTGAGGAGGGCTGCATAGGACATGCATTCTTTCTTCGAATTTGCAATGGAAAAGTGAGGTTCAGAAGGGGATATGACTTGGGCAAAGTCTCAGAATAGTGTAGACCTAGACCATAAACTTGGTTTTTACTTCAGATCCATCTGTCTCTCCACACTCAGCTCTATTCCCCATAGAACATGTTTGGAAATGAAGGAAAGTCCTGGAGAGGCCCCTGTCCTTTTGCATTTAATTTTCATCCACATGTTTCCTTAACCTTCTGACTTCCTCCCCTGAACATGCTGATGTCCGGGGCTCTCCTCTGGGCAAAGCTGGCCGTGGCCCTGAGGATTCACTCAGACTTTCCGAAGGGTGTGTCGCTGAGGGAGGGAGGAGGAAGGCTGAAGAGCTCTGCTTCCTGGGGGTTAGGCTGGGAGGCAGCGAGAGGAAGGCTGTGTGCTCCCCTAGCAGTGTTCTCGTCCGTTACTCCCGTCCTAATGCACTGGGGGAGCGCGTGGGAGAGAGCTCCCTGTCCATGCACAATCACCGGGAGCTGAGGAGCCCACATGGGTCAAACCCGAGCCCTCCATGCCCCCGGCAAAGTCTCCAGACTGTGCCTTCTGCCCTCGCTGCTCCCGGGGCAGGAATAAATATGCCCATATCAACAAGCACAGCCTGCAGCCGTCACCAGCAACTCCACGCAAACAGCACCGTGGGGCATTGGGAAAACACCTCCCTTGGCCTCAGTTTACCCCCTTATAAATCAGAAAATCACCAAAGTCCCTTCTAAGGCTAACATCCTCGTTCATTTTCCCAGGTTTTGAGAAATTCTGATCACCTCCGAACCTGATTTGATCATTTTTTTTTTTTTTTTTTTTACCTATAAGGCGATTGAGAAACAAGAGTAAGAATTAAGAAATCTTGGGAATTTCGAGCTCTGCTGTGTCATGCCGTCATCTAGGTTTCCGGGCCACAACTGTATCCATGAGAACCAGATGCTCAGGAAGGTGGAAAGTTTGCCCTGTCCAGGTTCAGTGCCAGGACCAGACAGACACAGACCCTCTACGCACCCTCTCCGTGGCAGTCGGTTGAGATCTGGAACAACCAATTCGAGACCAAGACCACTTGGCTTCTCCTCCCCCATCCTACAGCCCGCTGGCCTGTGGCACGGGAGAGAGGGTGTCAGGGCAGTGAAAGGGCAGGAGTTGACCTCGAACCTCTGTGCAGTGTCCCAGGGACGCCCAGAGACATGGTGGGCGCTCTTTGCAGCTAAGATCACCAGAGGCAGGAAATACTCACAGACAAAGTGGTATGATGGTCGGGATTTGTCTCAAAATGATTCTGTGAGGATGTGTCTGGGGCAGGGCCGGGGCTGTGGGGAGAGCGCATGTGGACCTAGACAAGAGGAAATGAGCCAGCTGCTGAGCTCGTCCCCGCTGACCGCAGAGCTACGTGAGGGGAACCGTGCCCTCCTCTCTACCCTTTGTAATGTTTGAGATGTTCCGTAGTAAACTTTTAACTAAAAGTAACACACTAAGGACACCCGGGGTGGGGGAATTCTTAAAACTCATGGATAGAGGGGCGCCTGGGCGGCCCAGTGGGTTGAGCTGCTGCCTTCCTCTGGGGTCATGATCTTAGGGTCCTGGAATCGCGCCCCACATCGGGCTCTCTGCTCGGCAGGGAGCCTGCTTCCCCCTCTCTCTCTGCCTCTCTGCCTACTTGTGATCTCTCTCTCTGTCAAATAAATAAAGTCGTCAAAAAAAAGTTTAAAAGAAAAAAAAAAAACCTCATGGATACAAAAGGAATAGAGCAGGTCAGAGGGCGAATGAGATAAGCAGGGAAAGAAGGGGAAGGAGGCAAGTGATGAAGGTTTAGAATGTAAGTGAGGTTCAGAGCCATGACCAGAAAGAGTCTTAAGATGTCTTTGGTGTAAAACTGTGATTTTATTAAAGCGTGGGGACAGGACCTGTGGGCAGAAAGAGCTGCTGCCCCGGGGGGTCTTGAGTGGTGGTGATTATATACCAGGGGGTTGGGGATGTGGGGAAAGGGAGCCTCCGAGAGCACTTTCATATGCTGATAAGGACGCTCCGGAAACTGGAGGCCTGGCGCTCCACCAGCCCAGGCCGTTTTCCCTCTAATGAGGCACTAACAGGAGAACAGTTGGGAGCTTCCTGGAGGAACTTTACATTCCTCCCATCCCACGTCCTTGTCAATGGGCTGCAGGCTTAAAAGAAATTCAGTTTTATTTACATTTCCCTTTGCCTCAGCCTCCCCTAATTTTAGGGAGGGGAAGCTGTTAGGGCTTCAGGAACGGAGTTCTGGGTCTCTGGAACTTAGGCTGTTGGTGAGAAAGGCTCTTCCTTGTAAATCACTAGGACATTTGCAAACGGAGGGAGACTCCGGTCTTGAAGGATCATGATCTCTACAAGTTAACTCTCTATTCTTCCTTTAGGGCAGCCAGGAGCGCCCGAGGACTGTCCCTGACACACATCCATGAGGTGTGGAGGGTGTCAGCTTCTGCTTTGCCCTCAGCTTGCCTTCTGCTCCCTCATCGGAAGGAAGAAGACAAAGAAACAGCGGGACTTACCTGAGCATTCCCTAAGTCCTTACTCCGGGCCAGACATTTTCAAGTATAATTTCTTGATCTTTATTTTAAAAGTCAGTACCATTGTGTTCTTTTACAAAGAAAAAGCTAATACATAAAAATTACATAATTTTTGCTCAAAATTGCATAGCTAGAAAGAACTCAAAACCAGGTCTGTTTAAATCCTAAATCCAAACTTTTTACCCTGTGCACAGCAGGGAGGGAGGAAGAGAGAGCAGTTGTAGACACAATTGCTGAAGTGTATAAAGTGTAGAAATGGGGGAAAAATAGGAGAAAGAATGAGGATCAGTGAATTCAGCATCGGGGCGGGGTTGTTAAGAAGGCCTTCCAGAGCCACTCCCAGATCCCCGGGCGGCAGGGGCTAGCCCTGCTCAGCCTTGCGAGGAATGATTTAAACTTGGTGTGCCATGTGCTGACCTTGCTGTGGAGGGAACACAAATTCTGCAGTCCCTGTCCCCTGCTGCCTGCACCCGGGACCTGCCGGACATTCGTGACTGGCCCTGCCACTAACTTCTTGTGAGTGTGTGTGGGTGTGTTTGCAAGCTAAATTATAGCAGAAAGGGAACAAGGAAGAGATAAATGCAGAACTTGAAGAAAATGCCAGGTTAATCGACGACAAGGAAGCAGTGTTACTTCACATCAACTCTGCTTCTTTCCCCTGGAGACTTGGCTGGTGTTCAGAGCCTTTGAAACAAAGACAGATATCCCGGGAGCTCTGAGTTTCTCTCTCGTCACCGGCTATTGGTTTTCCTGGTTTGGGCTCTGAAAAACCCCAGCCCTTGAGTAGGGCCGCTGCTGTGTGGGTCCAGGCCCTGTGCGTACCGCTGAAGGGGCAGCACCCACATCCGTCCTCTGAACTCAGGATCAGAGCACTTGAACCACATCCGTGCATCTCTGTGTCTGTGCATTGAAGTGTGGCGGGCAGAACAGTTCTGTGATCGGTAACCTTGTACAGGCAACACGAGCATAACACATAAACTCATCTAGGCACGCGCTTGGGCTTCCTTGACCTCACCGACCAAGGCTCGGCGTGCTAAAGCAAGCAGAAGGCACTGCCAAAGTGCCCCGCGTGTCCTCGCTCCAGATCCCGGGAGCACAGTCACCTTCCCAGCAAACTTGAGCAACTGTGGGGTCGGTCAGCGGAAAGCGCAGGCGGCTTCTCCGCTGATCCCGTTCCTCTTGTCTTGGCTAAATTGTGCTCCAGCTTAATGGGAGTGTTCACTCTTCCCCGAAAAAAAGGAAAGGAAAAAAAGTCAGCTGAATTTTTTCTCCCACTACATGAAGAGTATACCCACATTTTAAATGGGTTACCTCCTCCTTAGACACATCTATGTACTCATGATCTTGAGAAATCTCCCTGCACAGTAGCTAGATAGTCGGACAAAATACTGTGAGCGTACGAAGGCACCTGCGCTCTTGATGCACTAGGTAAGCAGAATTTCACACGTTTCTTCAGTCGTTTAAAAAAATTTCCCTTTATAATCAGTGTTTCTTGTGTGTTATCCAAGACATTTTTCTTAATCCCCAGGTCACAGAGATATTTGTCATCTGCAAACTTCACTGGTTAGCCTTCCACATTTATATCTACAATACTCCTAGATCTCATTTATTCACAAGCTTTTATTCTGGAAATGAAAAAATATACACTTACAAAACAGAAACATGATCACTGGAAAAATACAAGTGTGGGGGGCCACCTGGCTGGCTCAGTCGCGAGCACACGGCTCTCAACCTCAGGTCATGAGTTCAAGCCGCGCGCCGGGCATGGAGCCTGCTTTAAAAAAAGAAACGTGATCCCTGGATTAGCCACCTCGTGCTTTCAGCAATATTGATGTTGTTAACTTATGTGCACTTGTGTGCGTTTGCTTGTTCTGCTGGATCATCTGAAAGTGTGTTGCACACATACGGATACATTACCATGTTACATCAGTAACTTAGATCCTAAGAACAACATATTCTACCTATGATATCTGATCCAGATATCTGATTCTTCCTCGGATACCAATTAAAAACCCCCCAAATTCTAACATTCATTCCATAATCAAAATCATCCAACAGTTCCTATACTGACTATAATTTTTGTTCCAACTGGGATTCATTCGGTTTTTTAAAAAAAATATTTATTAATTTGAGAGAGAATAAGAGAGAGCATGAGTGGGGTAGAGAGGCAGGCAGAGAGAGAGCTGCCCAAGAGAAGCAGACACCCGCCGAGCAAGGAGCCCGATGCGGGACTCGATCCCAAGACCCTGAGATCATGAACTGAGCCGAAGGCAGGCACAACCGACTGAGCCACCCAGGCGCCTCCCAAGGTTCACGTTTTGTTATGGATTGCTAATGTATTTTTCACATCTTTTACGTTAAATCTGAAACAATGCCACTAAAGTGCTTTTTTAGGGCATCTTTGAAGACACAAGTCCAGTTGTCCTGTTTGCCTCTTTGGTTCCTCAGTCATCTGGTTCTCTCCCTCTGTATTTCTTGTTTCGGTGGAAGTGAGGCCGAAGACTTGAATGGGCAGAGATTTTGTATATGACATAGGTGGAGGGAACATTTTAATTTTTCTCCTGATGGATTCCAACTGAGTCGTCACTATTTATTTTTTAAGAATCCTTTCTTTTTCTATTTGCAGTGTTCTTCATTGTAATCAAGTGTTGTGGTATGCACATGTCTGTTTCTATTTCTTTCCATTGCTCTGTTCATCCTTAAGATAGCAATGTTTAATGTAGCTTTTAATGAGCAATTATATTTTATAAGCAAGTTCTCCTAGCCCCTCAAACGTCTTGACTATTTTTGACCATTCCCACTTATATTTAAATTTTTTCCAGGTTTTTTGTATTTAAGTTTTTAAGTTTTAATTCCAGTATCATGAACATAGTGTTATATTAGTCTCAGGAGAACAATATAGTGAGTCAGCAATTCTGTACCTTATTCCGTGTTCATCGTGGTAAGTGTCCTTTAATCCCCATGACCTATTTCCCCCATCCCCCACCAACCTCCTCTCTGGTGACCATCGTTTGTTCCTTAGAGTTAAGGGTCTGTTTCTTGGTGTGTCTCTTTTTTTCTCCTTTGTTTGTTTTGTTTCTTAAATTCCACATATGAATGAGATCATATGGTATTTGCCTTTCTCTGACTGACTTTTTCATTTAGCATTTCCAAATGGCAAGACTGCATTCTTTTTAAAGGCTGAGTAATATTCCTGTGTGTGTGTGTGTGTGTGTGTGTGTGTGTAGAGTGAGCGAGAGACACCACATCTTCTTCTTCTTCTTCTTCTTCTTCTTCTTTTTAAGATTTTATCTATTTATTTGACACAGAGAGAGAGATCACAAGCAGGCAGAGAGAGAAGGGGAAGCAGGCTCCCCGCCGAGCAGAGAGCCCGATGCGGGACTCAATCCCAGGACCCTGGGATCATGAACTGAGCCGAAGGCAGAGGCCCAACCCACTGAGCCCCCCCAGGCGCCCCAGCAGCACATATTCTATATCCATTCATCTATCCATGGACGCTTGGGCTGCTTCCATAATTTGTCAAGTATAAATAATGCTTCTTTAAACATCGACATGTACGTATCTCTTTGATTTAGTATTTTTGTATTTGGGGGGTAGATACCCAGTAGTGCAATTACTGGATCATAGGGTAGTCCCAATTTGAAGTTTTTTTCTTTAAGACTTTATTTATTTGACAGAGAGAGAGACACAGTGAGAGAGGGAACATAAGCAGGGGGAGTGGGAGAGAAGAAGCAGGCTTCCCACTGAGCAGGGAGCCCCACATGGGACTCGATCTTAGGACCCCGGGATCATATCCTGAGCCAAATCAGGTATCTAACCACTGAGCCACCCAGGCACCCCCCATTTTTAATTTTTTTAGGACTCTCCATACTGTTTTCCAAAATGGCTGCACCAGCTTGCATTCCCACCAACGGTGTAAGAGGGCTCTGCTTTCTCCACATCCTCTCCAACTCTTGTTGTTTACTGTGTTTTTGATTTTAGTCACATTTAAATTTCTTTTTTTTTTAAAGATTTTATTTATTTATTTATTTGACAGACGGAGATCACAAGTAGGCAGAGAAGCAGGCAGAGAGAGAGGAGGAAGCAGGCTCCCTGCTGAGCAGAGAGCCCGATGCGGGACTCAATCCCAGAACCCTGGGATCATGACCCAAGCCGAAGGCAGAGGCTATAACCCACTGAGCCACCCAGGCGCCCCAGCCACATTTAAATTTCTTAATCATTTTTTCAGTCCACGGAAATTTGGGAAATCTGGGACTTTGCTTAGGATTTGCATTGAATTTATAGAATGATTTGGATAGAAATGACATCTGCTTTTTGTCATTTAGGTTAGTTTGATTTTCTAGACTCTTATAGAAATAGAATCACAAGGTGTATACTCTTCTTTGTCTGGCTTCTTTTACTAAATATAATTATTCTGAGATCCTTTTTTCTTTTTAAAGATTTTATTTATTTATTTGATAGAGATCACAAGTAGGCAGAGAGGTAGGCAGAGAGGCAGGCAGAGAGAGAGGAGGAAGCAGGCTCCCCGCCAAGCAGAGAGCCTGATGCGGGGCTCGATCCCAGGACCCTGAGATCACAACCCGAGCTGAAGGCAGAGGCTTAACCCACTGAGCCACCCAGGCGCCCCATTCTGAGATTGTGTTGGGGCCTACATTCACAGTTCCCTTCTGAGCAGTACAGCATTGCACTGTGTAGCTGCGCCGTAGTCTGTCTATCCAGTCCGTTGTTGGTGGGCATCTGGGTTGCTTCTCGTATCGGGCTGTAAACAAAGCTACTGTAAGCTTTTGTGTCCAAGTCTTCACGCGCACACGTGCTTCCCTGTCTCTTGAGAACGGAATGGCTTCATAACGTAAAGTTCTGTGTTCACGGGCCGGAGTGCTTCCCGTGAGGGTCGCCGGCAGTGTGAGAATTGTAGTTCTTGTATGTGCTCACTGACCCTTGGTGTGATCAGTCTTCGCATTTCAGGGGTAGTGGTATCTTACTGTGGCTTTAGTTTGCGTTTCTCTCATGAGTGACGATCCCGAACATCTTTCATGTGCTATTTGCCATCTGTATGTCTTCAGCAGTCTGTATGTTTGAACCGATTGGCCCTTTTTTTAATTGAGTTGTTTTCTTAATATTGAATTTTGGAGGTTCTTTACATAGTCCAGATTTAAGTGCTTGATCAGGTATGCGACTTGGAAATATTTTCTCCCCGTCTCTGTCCTGTCTTTTCAGCCCCTTAATTGTGTCCTTCAAAGAGTAGAACAATAGAGTTCAGTTTATAAGTTTTCTACTATGCATTGTGCTTTTGGGGTCCTGTCTAAGGACTCTGCCTAGCCCAAGATCACAAAAATCTTCTATGTTTTCTTCTGGAAGTTCTGTAGCTAAAATGTTTCACATTTAGGCCCTTGCTTCATTTTGATGTTAATTTCGGATTCTCCCAGTGGGCTGCCGCTCCTGAGTGTCTGCCGTAGATACTGCAGGGCCAGAAAGCTCTGTGCCCTGCTTGCCTGGCGGCCTTCAGCACACCTTGCATGCCAGCGCACCCCAAAGGCTGTTTCTCTGTGTTCTTGTCCCTTTCCTGGTGTGGTGTCCTGCCTTTGCTTATTAGCTGCTTTGAACCATGACACACAGAGCTTTTTAAAAATTAAACCAGGGTAGAATCCATTTTATAATGTTAAAGTTAGGTTGGAACAATTTTTGTGAACTAGTGGCCTTAAAAAGATATCTAAAAGATTGTTACTTTTCCAAGAGAAATTGTCAAGGATCGCAGTTCTCACAACTGAAAATGAGATAAGCAAAGAAGATTTCGAAAATGTTGTTGGGGGGCTCCTGGGTGGCTCAGTGGGTTAAAGCCTCTGCCTTCAGCTCAGGTCATGATCCCAGGGTCCTAAGATCAAGCCCCGCATTGGGCTTTCTGCTCAGCAGGGAGCCTGCTTCCCCCACCCCCTTCTCTCTGCCTGCCTCTCTGCCTACTTGTGATGATCTCTGTCAAATAAATAAATGAAATCTTTTAAAAAAAAATGTTGTTGGGTTTGTTCTATTATAGCCAGGGAAGTAAAACTATAATACATTCTGTGTTATCAACAAAATATTTAAGCTCATGGTGAGTTTTAATACTTTTTGATTGTTCAATATTGAGATTTTGTTTTTTCAATATTTTTTCAACGTTTAAATGTTCTGGAAAAAATTAACTATTCAAAATCCACAAAAACATATCTATAGTGATACATATATTTCTTTTATTGTGAAGATTTTTATTAAATTATAGTATATTACAGTTTATGTTCTAATAATAAGGTTTTAGGGTAATGTGACATAAAAACCTACTTGGCCACATCTTGAGTTTCTTCTGCGCAGCTTTCTTCTTGACCATCGGTAATCGCTTCACGGCATTGAGCTGTGATTCCTGTGAAGTCGGACCTTTAAGGGGTGCTGAGGGAGAGCTGCTGGATTCGGAAGTGGTTTTGCTAGTGGTACTTACCCTGGGCCCTGCTGTCCCACTACTTCCCTTCCCACTGAGCTGGCTGGTGCTTCCTGGAGCTAAACGACTTGGACTAGAAGACCCGCTTTGCTAACATTGTCACAGCTAATGGAGCGGCTAAGGCCAGTTTTGCCCAAAGTGAGAGGCGGAGGCAGTTTCAGTGGAACGGAGGGTGCAGTGCTGATACGGGAGCCTGTTTGGGAACCTATTCCACCTTTAGATGATGTCGCCAGACCAGTTCAACCCACAGGCTTCTGGTTAGCTGAGGAAGTCGCAGGCTTCCCACTATTATTTTGGGTTGTTGAATTCAGCTTCGCTGTTGATGGACCAGAGAAGGAAGTTTTAGCTGCAAAAGCTGCCCATCCAGTTAGGCCACTAGGTCCCGAAGCGGAAACATTGGGACTAGAAGAATTTCCTGAAATAGCCGTGGATGTCTTGACCTCTGTCTTCTTAAATGCTAGGAAAGTTGTCTCTGCTTGAGTTTAGTTTCTGGTTTCTTAACCAATGGCTCTTTGACAGCTGGAGCGACAGAAACGACTGTGGGGGCTGGTTTCTGTGGTGGTTTCTGAGTTTTTGGATCCATTCTTTTCATTTGTCTGGTACATCGAGCACAATTCCGCGCAAGACGAGGGTCATTCACTTCCTTGTCTGTCACCTGGGGCTCGTGGCAATCTTGGTAGTAGAGATTACGGCACTCCTGACATTCTTCTAATTGATTACAGGACGCCACCGTCATTTGCCTGCAAACAACACAGGCCAATCCCATCTCCATGGCAAAATCATCAGCACTAGTCTCCTCCGAACTGGAAAGGTCAGTCATGGCTAAATCCTTGCTGGTTTGGACGGTAACAGGAGAGGACCGTGTCTCTGGTTTCTCCAATCTAGGTTTCTTTGGAATATCACCTCCTTCTGTGACGTCTGATTTCATTTTATCAGCCGATCTCTTTTCAGCTTCCTTCTTTACTTTTTCAGTTGTGAGGGCCTTGCCATTACTATTGCCAGAAGGAAGACTGGATGATGTTTTGGGCTCTTGTTTAACAGAAACAGGTTTTGCGCTTGAGATTTTGGGGGGCTCCACATCCTTCTGAGATGGACGGTAACCTGAATCAATGCCCCGAGCCAAAGATTCATCAAGTTGTGCCTTTAGCTTTTCTGCAGAATCCTTACTCTTTGAATGTAAGAAGCCTAGTGCTTTAAAAAAGAATGGGATCAAGTTCCAAGCTCACAGTAGCAGCCATTGCAAACACCGCTCCACCACGCACCTCCGCCCATTCGCCAGGGCCCCTTCCGAACCGCTCCACATTTTTCTTTTTACCTTAGGTTCCAATGTGGCTCAGCTGGACACTGGTACTTATTTAGAACTTTAATAATGTTCATCATGGATTTTTTTTTGCATTAATTTTGACTTTGAGAAGCTATTGTATTAAAATATTTCTTATTTTAATTATTAAAAAAATGACATTCTTACATCATTGACTCTTCTAACTCATTAACGTGTATAGTAAAGATTAATTTAGGACTCTTCAAACACGTACCAGTTGAGACTAACACTGCTCATCAAAACAGTGTAGGACATCTTTTGCTAACTTCACTGCTGAGTATTTGGTTATGTTATTTTTTAAAATGAAGCTTAAATTTGTGGTTTATGAAAACTATATAGAAATATAGTGAATTTTGTGTTAATTTTTATCTAACAACTTTGCTAAGATCACAAAATGATAATAGTTATTTGCTAGTTTCTTTTTAAATTATATGCTTACAAGGTATACTAACGACAGTTTCATTTGTTTCTAATATTTGTACATTAAATTTCCGTTTTGCTTTAAATTCACAGTCTAATTCTGCCAACACATACTGAATTGAGGTAGAGACATCCTTTCCTTGAATATTATTTCCAAGGTAGTGATGAAATTTCACCGTGAAGCGTGACAGTTGTACCGGCCATGCGTTAGATACTCCACCAGGTAGGAAAGGTCTCTTCTTTCCTCGGCTTGCTGTACGTTTAAAATATGAATCAATTCCGAGTTTTATCACATGCTTTTTGAAGCACGTATCGAGAGGACCCTGTGACATTATTTTGTTAAATTGGTGTATTCATTGCTTGACTTTGAATGTTAAACCATTTTTGCTTTCCTGGGGGCAGAAATCCAACTTTATATTGCTTAATCGGTTTACTAAGATTGAGTATAGGATTTTTGCACCTATGTTCATGAAAAAGATTGTGCCTATGGCTTTTCTTTCTCATAATGTCCTTGTCATATATTTTTAAAAATATTTTATTTATTTATTTCTCAGATCGAGAGCACAAGCAGGGGGAGCAGCAGGCAGGGCAGGCGCAGGGAGAAGCTTGCTTCCCACTGAGCAGGGAGCCTGTTGTGGGACTTGATCCCAGGACCCTGGGATCATGAGCTGAGCTGAAGGCAGATGTCCAGCTGACTGAGCCACCCAGGTGTCCCTTGTCATATTTTTTTTGTCCTTGTCACATTTTGACAGTATGGCTACTCTATCCTCATAACATGATTCAGGATTCTTTTGCTCTCTTCCGGAATATTTTCTGTGAGCTCATGATCAGTTCTTCTTTAAATGTTTGGTAGAATTTACTAGTAGAGTCATCTATACTTGGAAAATTATTTGTGAAAGATTTTTAAAAATAGATCACATATCTTTAAGCACTGAATTATTGTTCATATGTTGTATTTATTACAGAAATAAATATAGAAAAGATATAGTTATATCTTCTTATTTGCCTATTTCACTTAGGCTCGTATATTCATTGGCATTAAGTTGTTCATGATGTATGTGTTCTTAACCCCTGTAGGATATCAAGTGATACGAAGTGATGTCTCCTGGTCCATTTCTTTTTTATCATTACTAAGGGAACTTCACCCCCAACGTGGGGCTGGAACTTACAACCTCAAGATCAAGAGTTGCATGTTCTACCAACTGAGCCAGGCAAGCCCTTTCCTTGTCCACTTCTAATATGAGCTATTTGTGCTTTCTCTCCATTTTTCTTGATCACTTTTGCCACAGAGTTTTCAGTAGCAGTAATCTTTTTAAAGTTTTTGGTTAAGTCAGCCTCTTTTTATGTCAGATTTCTGTCTCATTAGTTCTCGCTTCTACCCTTACAGTTCCTTCCTTCCGTTTTCTTTAATTTCCTCCATGCGTGCAGCCCAGAATGTTTGCCATCATAATTTTATTATCATTCAGCTCAGAATACTTCCTAGAGTCCAGAAGCAGGCCATGAAGAACATAAAAACGTGGGAGAGGAAGAAAAACACATTATTTGAAGGAAATCAAGGACATGTTGGAAAGCTATTAGCATTGGAGGCCTCTACTCTGAAGAGTGAATGGCCCAACCAATGTGAAATGTATTTTCAAAGCATAAAACTTTTTTCCCCCAGGAAAAATTATTTTGTAATTTCCATTCTGATGTCATCTTATAAACATACATTATTTTATGGTATAATAGTCTTCAGTTTCCAAGTATGTAGGAATAGTCTAGTCATTTGTTAGGTGAATAATGGCTTAATTGCATGTGGTCAGAGAATATGGTCTGTATCATTTCAGACTTTGAAACGTACAGGTAGTTGGCTGATAGCCCAGCACAGGGGAGTTTTATAAACATTCCCTGTTTGTGTTAAAATATTCTGTATCCTGCAGTTGTTGGATGTTCTGTAACTGTCTGCTAGGTCTAATTTGATAGACATGTTGATTAAATCTCACCCGTCACTACTCACTCCTGCTTTTTCTATCGATTACTAAAAGACGTATGTCAAAGTCTGCCACTGTGATGTGCAGATTTGACATATTTCTCTGTAGATTTCTGTCCATTTTTAACTTATATATTATCAGTTATGTTACTAGGTGCTTACAAATTTAGAGTACCTGTTATCTTCCTGGTGAATTGTATGCTTAATCATTACAAAAACTTTCTGTAAATCCTTGGTTATCCATTTTGTCATAAAATCTACCTTGTCCCAAAACAACATAGCTAATTTTATTTTGGTTTATTTATGCTTAGTAACTCCCATCTTTTTACTTTCAAGCATTGTATATGTCTCTGTGTTAGGTGTGTATTTTGTCCCTTCTGTTCTATATCCTTCTTTCTTGTTTTCTCTTGAACGGTTTGGTATATGTTTACTCCCCCTCCCCCATTCCCATAAGGTTGGTGGTTATGTACACTTTGATCATTGATCTAAGTGATCTGATATTTAGAATCTAGATATCAGATTCTAGTCATAAATAGCCATTTTGCCTCTTTTCCCCCCTTTCTAGGCGATGTGAAGAACTTTGAATTTTATGACACAAAAGCCATGCTCTTGAATTGTATAATCATACGGTGTATTACTGGTGTGATCAAACAGAGCCGCATATTACCTACCTAAATATATAAAGAGAAAGAATTGTGTCTTTGAGCTGGGATATTAGTCCTTTGCCTTCAGACTCAGAGTGGAACTCACAACATCAGCTCCCCGGGTTCTCAAGCCTGCGGACTCACACAGGAAGTCCAGCAGCTCTCCTGGGTTCCCAGCTTGCTGGTGGCAGCTCTTGGAACTTCTCAGCCTCCATAATCTGGAGAGCCAGTTCCTTACAATACACCTCTCTGTGTCTGTCTCTCTCTCTCTATATATATGCACATAAATACAGATATATTGATATAGTTATCTGTATCCTTAACAGGAGATGCAGATATACATAAATAGATACAGATATCTATATGTCTGTTTCATATATATCTCAAAGTGGCTTTGAAAATGGGTAATGTGTAGAGACTTGAAGAATCTCGAGGTGCTTGATAGAAAAAGCCTAGAAGGCCTTGAGCTAATGGTTGCAGAAATATGGGTATTAAAGGATGCATCTGGTAAGGGCTGGGAAGGAGAGGAGGAACATGTTGTGGGAAACTGAAAGAAGGACTCGTGACCCGTTCTGGCACCACTCCAACTGCTGGCTTCCGCTGTCCCTCTCGTGTCTCTCCTGTCTTCTTAGTAAAATCTCCCCCAGCTCCCTCCCTGAAGAATAGGTGTGATTGTGTTTAGTGCCCACCCAATAATCCGGGATAATCCCTTTAATCCGCAACTTAATCACACCTGCAAAATCTTTGCCATACAGATAACGTCTGGGTTCCAGGGATTAACGCCTGATACCTTTGGGGGCTAGTATTCAGGCTACCGAGGGGTCTGGATTGGGATCAGAACACACTTGGGTGTGAGTCCCAGGCTGACATATTATGGCTCTATAACCTGAGAAGCTATTTATTTTTACTCTGTCTTTACATCCTTACTTACAAAATGGAGAAAAATATTAACCTAATGCTTATTTTGGTGATGCTGGAGTCAGAAAATCGATCTAAATATTCCTGATATTACTAAACTGGAGTTGATACAGACTGATTCTCCTTCCTTTGTGTACTTCGTACTTTGTTCTTCCCTTCCCTCCTTCATCCTTCATCTCCCCTTTCCCTTCATCACTCCCGTTTCTCCTCTAACTGCCCCCATCTCGCTCGGGCGCCCAGTCCCTCCAGGATTCCTTGTTCCTCCTGACTCTGCTCCTGCAGGTCTTCTCCAGGGAGAGGCAGGGTTGCCCCAAGACAGGCTGAGAGCGGCGGGGACCTCCCAGGCCGGAGCCACTGGGTGAGAATCCACGCGAGGAAGGGACACTTCCCAGCTGCACTTCGTTGCCCCTGCTGTGGCTGGATGGCTGCGGGACAGAGGGCGGCGTGTGTGTTTTAGGTAAGGCTACCTGAGGTCGGACGGGCCCCTCACTGCCCTTTTTGGGCCTCCGAAAGGCCACATGTGAACTGAAGAAACGAAAACATTCGGGCATTAAAACTGTGGAGTTTTCCCCAGTCAACGCTTACTCATCCCAGTCTTCTCAGGATGGAGTTGGTCAGATTAAATCCCCAGGGGATCAGCTCCTCTTAAAAGAAAGGGAAGAAGGAAGAGCTGTGACGTGTCAGCGGCGGAGAAGGGGTCACTCGTAGTCCAGCCGGCCGCAGGTAGTAGTTGCGTTTTGGCTTGCAGTGTTGATGAGCTGACGGATTCCTTCCTCCCGGGAGGAGAAAGGCCCAGGTCACCGAAGCTGGGATGGCTGGTCCCATGGCAGAGAAGTTGCTTAGCTCTTGTGGGAGCCAGAGGCGTCCCAGACACCCACGGCTATGTGTGGACCCGGGACACCTCTCTGGAGCGCAAAGGTGGGGGTGACGGGCACTGGCGCCCCCCGGGGAGAGCACGGTCTTCTGAACACGCTGCCCCTTCGCCTCCCAAACACTAGAGCTTCCGGGTGCAGCAGCCGAGGGTGGGAACGTGGGCAGCGGGGACGAGGCCTCCAGGGGGCATCGCTTCAGGACCCGCTGCCTTCGAGAAGGCTCTGGATTAGGGCCACAGCCAGCCTGGGTCTGGGGGCCCTCAAGGATAAGGCACTAGTACACAGAGACGGGGACAGAAACGTAGCAGCAGGGGGCTGGGCGCTCAGCGGGTTGAGCGTTGGACTCTGTCTTGGCTCAGGTCATGATCTCTCACGAGATAGAGCCCCGCTGCAGGCCCTGGCTCCGCGCACCGCGGAAAGTCTGCCCAAGAGTCTCTCCCTCTGCCCTTCCTCCCACCGTGCCCTCTTTCTCTCTAAAGCAAATGAACCTTTTTTTTTGAAAAATGTGACAGCAACAACAACAACAAAATACGGCAAAATCATCACTCTCCTCAGATTCCTAGTACATGTGGTTAACGGAGTTAAAGAAGTCAAAGGAGACTAAAAAACAGACAAAAATTTAGATTTGAAGTCGAGTAGCTTCATATTTGTACATTGCACCCTCCTGTATGTACGTTGAAGGAGCGCCGCTTCTCCTGCCGCACCTGTCCTCCGGCGGGGAGGACGACCCCAGACGGTGAGTGAGAAGACGCGGTTTGCAACACAGCAGGACAGCGCTCCGGGCGCGGCGGGTCCACAACGGCCGTCCACGTCTCTGCCTGGCCAGGCAGAGAAGGAGATCCCTGCATCCTGCGAGGGCGGCCCCCGTGTACCTGGGAAGATGCACTGAACCCGAACAATCTTTCGGTAGCATTAAGCAGAGGCCCGAGTCTCTAAGTCAGCATTCAGGTAAACAGAGAAGTAGTTTTGCTCTGGAACCAGGATGAAGGCACGTATGCAAGCCATACAGAGATTTGTTTCCTGTTTGATCAAGGAAACTGAGAAGGAAGGAATGCTTTGGCGAGCCTGGGGACAGACAGAAGGGATCGGAAGAAACCGGAAAGCAGTCGGAGAGAACGGAGTTCTTGTCTCTGAATGGGAGCTTACTGTGTGTTTCCGAGAGTGGCCCTGCAGAGGGCCACCAACTGAGTGGCTGAGAACAGGGCAGCGTATTGTCTCATAGTCCTGGCAGCTAGAAGTCTGAGACCAAGTGGTCACCTTGGCCCTGCTCCCTCTGCAACCTGGGCGGAAGGACACTTCCTTGCCTCTCCCCGTGTCTGGTGGCCCCAGACCATCTTTAGCTCGTGGCAGCGTAACTTCAGTCTCTGTCCCCGTCTTCTCAGGACAGCCTCACTCGACACCCTTCTTACAAAGAGGCTACGCTAGGGTGACCTCATCTTACCTAGTCACAGTGGCAGCAAGACTCTTCAAATAAGGTCGCGTTCCAAGGTACAGAGGGTTAGGACTTCAGTACACCTCGTGGAGGGAACATAATTCAGTCCGTACCATCCTACAACCTGGTGCAGATCATGCTTCCCTTTGGACTCCTGCCTATGCCCTTTAAAAACTGCTTCATCCTGACTGGGCCACAGAAACGGTGACTGAGACAAACTGATCTGAGTCTTACCCTCTTCTGCCCTAGGCTCCTTGAGAAAGGCAGCCGGCCTGAGCTTGGGTCCAATTCAAGCCCTGGTCAAGCTGTTTAGGGTCTGATCTGTGACTCAGGCCTCAGCAGTCACCTCTGAATTCTCGTTTGATAAAACTGTGTTCCCTCATTTTGAATTTTGAAAAATAGGTCATTAATATGTCAAGAAATCTTTCAGGAAGGCTCCCAAAGTGTTGGCTCAGATTTTTCCTAAAATGTCTAGAATTGACAGCTCAGTGGGTGGATGTGGGGTGATGGGGCCAGTTCAGTCCGCCAGAAACATGACATTTTCATGGAGCGAGGGGACATGGGGTCACATCCAGAGTGCTCCCTGGGAGGATTTCAAATGAATGTGTAAGAATTAGGGAGGAACCAAAGCATTTTTAACACGAGGGACGTCAACAAAGTTGATCTTTAGGAAACCATACAACAGAGGGGCTGCCAGGGAAGGGGCTGCCAGGGAAGCGGCCGCCTCTGGTTCAGGTCGTGGGATCGGGATGGAGCCCCAGGTCCTGTGGGCTCCCTGCTCAGTGGGGAGTCTGCTTCTCCCTCCTCGTCTGTGCTTCCCTCGTGCTCTCTCTCTCCCTAATAAGTAAATGAAATCTTTCAAACAAGTCATGCAACAGAGGCAGATTGTGGGGAATGAAGGAGACAAGCGAAGGGGCAAAAGCAAGATTCCTGGGAGCAGGTCAGAGAAGTGGGCTCTGGAGGACAGAAGGGGACGGCAGCACAGAGACAGCCTCCAGCTGACCAGAGACACGTTTCTGCTGCCCAGTGCGGGCTGCACACCTTCCCTTCTCCCCGCTGGAGGCCAGGACCCCCTTTGCCCTGAAGTTTGTCAGGAATGTTGGAGCAGGACCCGAGAGCTGGAGCTTCAGCTGTTGGACCTAGTGGTGAGGCGCATCCCGGAGACTGCAGGACGAGCAAATGTGCTGTCTCAGTGCAGACTTGACCAACCGGAGATGGGCGAAGGGTGGACGGCGGGAATCTGGGGCTGGCTTTCATTTGTCTGGATTCAAGGCCGAGGGTGGGAGTGGTTGCTGGCCTGCGCCCTGTGCGGGGCTGAGTCCTTCAGAGTCACGATCGCCGCTCAGAGCAGCCCCGGCAGGCCGGCTGTAGGACTCGCCCTGACGGTGCAGATGGAACAGTCCGGCCCAGAGCCGGGAAGTCGTGCTGAGACTAGGAGCCAGTCCGGGGCGCACCCGGTCTCTCTGTCGCCTCACAGTGTGAGCTTCAGCCCTTTCTGTGAACGGACACCGGGGAGAGGCCGAATAGCGCCGCAGCGCGCCCAGGTCCTGCCGCGGAGGGCGCCCTGGGGACCCGGGAGGCTGGATCGGCGCCAGCGACCAGGCGGGTTCGCAGGCCTTTGAGAAGAGCTCGGAAATCGGAAATCGGAGCCAGCACAGAGCTCGTCTTCCCAGGCGTTCCCAGGAGTTCAGCCCGAGGCGCCTTGAGGTCCGGAGCGGAGCGGGCGGTGGGTGTGAACCTGGCGGGCCGGGCTGGGAAGGGCTTAGCGCTGAGAAGGAAGGAAGGACTTGCCCCCCCCCCCCCCCCCCGGGTCACCGGAGACTTTGGCAAAGCGGAGCGGCCGTGAGAACCGTGGGAGCTGGGGCAGAGGGGGCGGGAGAAGCCGCTCTGTGCGTCTTGGCCGCTTCCCCGTGCGACCGCTCTCCGCCGCTCCCACGAGGGTCTCACCACTGCCGGGAAGGGTTGGGGGCGGAGACGCTGCCCCGGAGGCAGCTGCTGCCCGGGGCTGTCCGGCCTCGCAGGTCGGGGCTCTGGCCCCGCCGCTGCCCAGGGCGCCCGTGCCCGCGCCGGGGCCGCCTGCGCTCACAAACCGCTGGCCAGGGGACGGGCGTCTGACCCGGTGCGGCCCCGCGGCCCGGCTTCATCGCTAGGACAGTGTGCTGCGACAGGCCGGAGGACGATGTCACCCGCGACCACGAGGCTCAAACTTTACTGGGCATGTGCATCACCTGACGGTCCCGTTTTTAAAAAGCAGATTCTGATTCCGCGGACAGCGACCCTAGGCGACCCGGCGCCCTCGGGGAGGGTGGACAAAGCACTCCTGGTTCCTAGGAGACAGGCCTCCTCGGCCGGCGGGACACGTGCGCCACAACAGGTGCAGGGGAGCGGCGGGGCTGGCCGAGGGGCCTCGAGGGCGGGGGAAGTGGGCAGGACCGAAGCGAGGGGCGGGACAGTGGGGAGAGGGCAGGGGCCTGCGCGTGTCTCCGTGTGTGTGTCTGTGTGTGTGCGCGCACGCGCTGCTCTGCGATTGGAGGGAGCGTCTTGGCTCCGATCCCCATCAGGGGCTCAAAAGGGACCCAGGTGCTCGGGGGACCGCAGACCGCCTGGCCCTGCGCGCACGAGCCATGCTCCCTCAGCTCTGGGCTGCGGGGCTTTTCCCGCTGTTCCTGGTCGGCCTCGCCCAGCCGACTCAGAAGATGAAGGTGAGTGTCCCGTTGGGGACCCAGCGGACTGCAGCCCCTGTCGACTGGCCTGGTGTCCACGGATGCGAGGAGTCCTCGCTCGTCCTCTCCGAGGCTGGAACCCGCCTCCCGAGCTCGGCCGACCCCGGCAGCCGCTCTCTGAGGCTGGGGCTCCGCGAAGCCGACTCCCTCCGCAGACCGTGTCAGTCACCGGGCGCTCGTGGAGCACGTGGACGGAGGGGCACGGCTGCTGTCCTGCCTGCCCCTCCGCCGCCGCCCCTGCTCTGACCTCCCGGCAGCCTTGTGGGTCCGGGAAACGGGACACGTGGAACAGGGGTGTGGGAGGGAGGGTGGCTGCCCGCGTTCCCCAGAGCAGCTGAGACGGGGCAGGGAAGAGCCGCTGGCTGATGCCAGAGTGTGCTCTGGGGAGTGTCAGGGTCGGAGAAGAGTGGCTTTTCCCCCTGGGGACAATAAAACACAGAAGGCCAGGGCAGCTGTTGGCCAATTTTTAATGTTAGAGGAGGTGAGATGGTGAGCGGGAGCTAGTGGGGGAGGACAAAGTGTGGACCAGAGTAAGAGGATTTGCTCTTGGGTCTTGGTGGAGCCCTGATCTCCTGATGCCCTTGGGAAAAAAATCTCCACACTGGAGGTCAGTAGCCGCCCTGTCAGAGATGTGTGGATATGCCTCAGGACTGGGGTCGGGCTTCAAGTGGGTGACGTGGTACCAACAGGTTTTAACTTTTTTTTTTTTTTAAGATTTTGTTTATTTGACACAGAGAGAGAGAGAGAGAGATCACAAGTAGGCAGAACAGCAGGTGGGTGGGGGGGGGAACGGCCACCCCGCTGAGCAGAGATCCCAATGTGAAGCTAGATCCCAGGACCATGATCCCAGGACCCCAGACCATGACCTGAGCCAAAGGCAGAGGCCCAACCCATTGAGGCACACAGGTGTCCCAGGTTTTAACTTTAAAACCAGATGAATTCATTCAAAAACTCAGTCTTACTTGTGGATTTAAACCAATTATATTTCTCTCTCTCTCTCTCTCTCTCTCTCTTTTATTTTAAAGATTCTACTCATTTACTCGACAGAAGGAGATCACAAGTAGGCAGAGAGGCAGGCAGAGAGGGGGAAGCCGGCTCCCCATTGAGCAGAGAGCCCGATGTGGGGTTCGATCCCAGAACCATGTGGGGCTCAATCCCAGAACCCTGGGATCATGACCTGAGTCGAAGGCAGAAGCTTTAACCCACTGAGCCACCCAGGCGCCCCAAAACCAATTACATATCTCTTACTGGCTCCCCCAACCCCAGAAGAAAGAGAATACCCATGACTGAGGGCAGTGATCCTCAGACAAGATTCATGGGGGGACTTGTCAAAGCACAAGGTGCTGGGTCCCACCTGATGTGGGCGGCTGAGCCAAGAGTCAAGAAAGCTTTCTTGAGACATTTTCAGGGCAGGAAAGTGCTTTATTTAGCACAGGAGCAGGACCCATGGCAGAAAGAGCTGCACGGAGGTTGTGAGGAGTGACTGGTTTTATGCTCTCTAGTTAGTAGGGGTTAGGGATAACGTAAATGTCTAAGGAATTTGGAAGCAAGGCTCCCAGGACCTTGAGGGGCTAGCTGCTGTTAGGATGAAGTTATTGACTGCTGCCTAATAAAACATTCATCATGAGACCCTTAAGATGGCTATTGGTAGGCCATGTGCTTGGGGGATGGCGGGTTATGGTTACCAAAGCGAAGTGACGTTAACCAGAGCAAAGCTACAGTGGTAAAATGTTAAGGAAATCCGTGAGGGAGCCGTACAGGTGTTACAGTCAGTGTGCCTTGGGAACCCAGCCTGGAGACTGCCAGCCGATCTGAGGCAAAGTCCGGCCTTCGCTCCTTTTCTCCAACCACCGCCCCAAAGTTTCTGATTCAGCAGGTCTCAGGAGAACCAGGAACTTGCATTTCTTTTCTTTTTTTTTTTTTTAAGCTCAAGTTTGTTAACATATTGTAAAGTATTGGTTTCAGGAGTGAAATTTAGTGATTTATCACTTACACAAAACACCCAGTGCTCATCACAGCAGGTGCCCTCCTGAGTGCCCCTCCCCCATCCAGCCCATCCCCCACCCACTGCCCCTCCAGCAATCCGCAATTTGTTCACTTAACTGTAGAGTCTTCCCGTATGCCCTCCTCTCTGTTTTTTTTTTTTTTTTAAGATTATTTATTTATTTGACAGACAGAGATCACAAGTAGGCAGAGAGGCAGGCAGAGAGAGAGGAGGAAGCAGGCTCCCCGCTGAGCAGAGAGCCCGATGCGGGGCTCGATCCCAAGACCCTGGGATCATGACCTGAGCGGAAGGCAGAGGCTTTAACCCACTGAGCCACCCAGGCACCCCCCTCCTCTCTGTTTTTATCTTATCTTTTCCTTCCCTTCCTCTATGTTCATCTGTTTTCTTAAATTCCACATATGAGTGAAATCACGTTTTTATCTTTCTTTGACTGACTTATTTTGCTTAGCGTAATCTCTAGTTCTATCCACATTGTTGCAAATGGCAAGACTTCATTCTTTCTGATGGCTGAGTGATATTCCATTGTATGTATGTATATATATATATATATATATATATATATATATGCCATGTTTTCTTCTTTTTTTACAGATTTTATTTATTTATTTGACACAGAGACACAGTAAGAGCAGGGACACAGCAGGGAGAGTGGGAGAGGGAGAAGCTGGCGTCCTGCCTATCAGGGAGCACAATGTGGGGCTCGATCCCAGCACCGTGGGATCAAGACCTGAGCCAAAGGCAAATGCTTAATGACTGAGCCACCCAGATGCCCCTATACCACATCTTCGTTATCCCTTCATCTGTCGATGGACATCTGGGCTCTCCTCATAGTTGGACTATTGTTGATAATGCTGCTATAAACATTGGGATGTACCCCTTCTGAATCTGTATCTTTGGGGTAAATACCCAGTAATACGATCACTGGGTCATAGGGCAGATCTATTTTTAACATCTTGAGGAACCTCTATTCTGTGTTCCAGAGTGGTTGCACCAGCTTGCATTCCCACCAACAGTGTAGGAGGGTTCCCCTTTCTCCGCATCCTCACCAGCATCTGTCATTTCCTGACTTGTTAATTTTAGCCGTTCTGACTGGTGTGAGGTGGTCTCTCACTGTGGTTTTGATTTGTATTTCCCTGGTGCCGAGTGATGTGGAGCACTTTCTCATGTGTCTGTTGGCCATCTGGATGTCTTCTTTGGAGAGGTGTCTCAGGCACTTGCATTTCTAATATGCCCCAGTCTTGGTCAGGTCCTCATACCACTCAGTGCTCTGTTATCGGGTCCCTGTGACCCATAAGACGATGTACATAAGATGCTCAAAGACCAGCATTCATTAAGACCATCTCCCCTCTCTGAAATTTAAAAAAGGCAACCTATGAGGGGCGTCCGGGTCCACGTCAGCCACTACTGCCTGCTGGGGGTGCGATTCCAGCTGTAGAAAGCCATCTTGTGAATAAAAGGCTGCATTTTTGAGTATCAGGTCCCTTCGGACTGGAGCAGAACTAACGTCAGAGTTGGAAAGTTCCAGCCCCTCCAGTCCACGGTTTTCTTGGGATTTTACATCTCAGCTCACAGGATGATACCCGTGTGAGAGACAAAAGCTGGGAGCATCACAAAGTGCTTGTCTGCACACGTGCACGCGCGCGCGCACACACACACACACACACACACACACAGGCTTTTTTTTTTTTTTAAGATATTTTTAAAGTAATCTCTATACCCAACCTAGGGCTCAAACTCACAACCCCAAGATCAAGAGTCACACTTGATGACTGGCTCACTGACTGAGCCAGCCAGGCGACCCCCACACAGAAAGGATTTTAACTTACAAGACACACATTCTGGTGGTGGTCTTGCAGTAACTAAAAATACTACCAGACAGAGGTCTCTTCGGTTCTTAGAATCTCGAGGCATTCCATGAAAGAGCTCTGAACGCTCTGCAGAAGTCCACGGCTGTTAGGGGTTATTGTTTGCCTTATTGTCACAGCGTGGCGGTTTTTGTTCCGTTCCAGCTGGATTGCTACAAGGGGGTGATGGGCACCATCTACGAGTACGGAGCCCTGACCCTCAATGACGAGGAGTACGTGCAGTTCCAGCGCTACGCGGGCAAGCATGTCCTCTTTGTCAACGTGGCCACGTACTGAGGCCTGACGGCTCAGTATCCTGGTAAGAGCTCCGGTTTCGATTCCTCCGGAACGAGCTTGGTCAGGTGCCCATATACTGTCTAATTCCAGAGGTTTTCCCAATTTGTTGTGGGGAGGAGTGGGGTGAGGGGGGATAGGTGATCAGGGGAGTCCGTCCTTCTAAATCCTGCCACTGCTCTACTCCTTAGGAGGCCAGGAGAATTATCTCCAGATTGGAGGAATGAGATTCTCCCGAAGATTTAATCAAAAACCACCAGGAACGTACCTATCACTGAACAAGTGGGGTTTGCTGCACAATGCCGTGAGGGAGAACATATATTGTAGGGAACCATGGGGCTTCTCAATTAGAAAGTGCTGGAAAGAACTTATTTGAGAATCTGGGCTTGTGTTTGGTGCTTTGGGGAAGGATTCGAGGAATTGAAGCTTTGCTCTGAATTGGATGCTGTCAGGAACTCTGAGAAATAAGTTCTTATTGTTCACAAGCCCCCTGGTCTATGGTATTTGTTAAAGCATCCTAAAAGGACTAATACAGAGTGGGCTGCTTGACTTAGGCAAAAATTGTATTGAAATAGCCCCTCCTTCAAAGAACAATGAAAACCAAATGGTTCACATTCATCAAGAGAACCTAGACTTTGTAATGATGAAATTGTGCATAAAAAGATACTCTCAAAAGTGCAGATTACAGGAAGATATGACATTTGAAAGAATTTGGGGCTTACTTTATAGTTACTTTTATGGATAATTAACCCTAGGGAGAACTTGAAAAGCTACAGTCTCAATCTTTATTTAAGTTGTATAAAATCTCAGAATCTAAGGCTAACATCATTTTGCAACAGTTTAGTATCATTTAGCAAGTAGGGGTTTTCCTCCCTTCAAATTTTCTCAAAAAAATTTGAGAAAAAATATAGTAAGTTTAAAAAGTCATGATATATAAACAGCAGTTTCATGGAATGTGAATCTGCTTTTAAATCTGTTTCAAGGTAGTTTTCATTTAAATTTGTGTTGAATAGAGAATATATTCACATTGAAAATTTAAAAGATGCAAAAGGGTTTAGGAGAGAAAGCTTCCAGGCAACCCCTGGGTGGGTGGCTCATTTGGCTGAGTGTCTGATTCTTCCTTTCAGCTGAAGTCTCGATCTCAGGGTTGTGAGTTCAAGCCCTGTGTTGGGCTCTGTGTGGGGGGGAAAAAGAGTGAGAATATCCACCTTTTTTCTTTTTGAGTAACCAAGGTTATCAGTTTATGGTGTATATTGTCATAAATCTTTAATGTATAGACAAGCAAATCTCTCTCATATATGCACACACACACAACTGATTCCACATCTTGTTTTTTCACATGATACAATGTTTCAGATGTTCTTCTGTATCAACATGCAATGAGCTTCCTCATGTATTTGAAGCCACAGTTTTCCACTCTGTTGCCATGACATAACTTACTAACCATGAGAATTTTACTAAATACATGAGAATTTTAAAAAGTGTCTCTTTCAGATTTTACTCCAGACAGGGAAATGGCGAGAGAGTTGAAGGCCTTTGCCGAAGGCCTAGCAACAGGGTCTGCTGAGGTTTCTGCCATAGGAAGGACGTGTTCTTGATGGTGAAAGAAGGTGGCGAGTAGGGATCGTTATGAAGAAACCTACAAGGACAGGAAGGCACTGTCACCACAGCCGAGGGTTTTCGGGGAGACAGCAGCACGTGGAGCTGAGTCTGGGTGGGTGGCACTGGGCCTGAATCAGTGGGGACGAGAGTGGCTGAAGGCGGAAAGACTGGTGCGGGTCTACACAGACATGCTGGAAGCCCTCCCAGCAGTCTTTAAGAGCGGTCTGGAGTTTATAGCCTGGAATCCCAGTGAGTGTCCCAGGGCAGTGACACCCATTAGGTCATTAGAGTTGACAAGAGGGCTGGGCTCAGATGTGGGCTTCCCTCCACAGCTCCCAGGCGACAGTACCAAAGGGGGCTCTTGGGAGGATGACCGGGGTCATCCACACATCCACAGTGTGTCACTGTGGAGCATGACGGGGGCAGAGGGAGCAGGTCCATTTTGTTTGCCTTTTCCTTCAAAATGTTTGATCAGTCAGTCAATCCGCCACTATGGCAGCTGGCCGTGGCATTTAAATTTCAATTCCCTTCAGCATCCAGCAGGTGCCCCCGCCCGCCCCACGGGCAAACCCATCTGTGCTCTCTGGGGGCCCCCCCGCTGGAGGGTGCTGTGCAGCCGTGTAGGGAACCAACACAAGAGAGATGACAGCCGTTTGGGTGTGTTTCTGTCAACCTGTGTTCTAGCTTTGTGCCCTGCCTCCCCAGTCTCTGTAATCTCGAACCTTCCCCCTACACTTGTCACTGTACTCGTCTGGTAAATGGACACACCCCAGCATCCTCCGTGGCTCCCCACGGACTGCCCAGGCTGCTCATTGTCTCCCCGCAGAACTGAATGCACTACAGGAGGAGCTGAAGCCCTTTGGTGTCGTCGTGCTGGGCTTTCCCTGCAACCAGTTTGGAAAACAAGAACCAGGGAAGAACTCAGAGATCCTTTCTGGGCTCAAGTGAGTGCCGGCTCGGGTCTCTGCCTAGGCCCTGTCAGCCTTTCCCTTCCTCCTCCTGCCTGGAGGCCTCCTCCTCTGGAAGATTCCGGGGCGGGTGGTGGATCACGGGGTTCAGGAACATCATTGTGAAGCTGCACGTGCAAACTTGCGTGGCTGGCAACGCCCAACCTTTCACTCGCCTCGGGCTCTTGACGTGGACACTAGAGGAATATCTATGGGAAAAGCAGCACAGGGCAAAGGAGGGAACGTGGGAAATAGAAATGAATCGGGGATCCTGACCTTCAAACACTCCCAGTTTCCTTAGAATTGTCTACTGGCTCCATAAAGCATGAAGTCCTGACCTCCAGACATCTCTCTTTCCTCACCTTCCCTGTCCACGATCTCTTTCTCTTTATCTCTGACTTCCTTTCGTGGATTTGTGGCCGTTACTGCCCCTCCTTATCCTAACGTGGACCCTCTTGGGAACACTCTGCTTCATTGCAGGTATGTGCGTCCCGGTGGTGGTTTTGTTCCCAATTTTCAGCTCTTTGAGAAAGGGGATGTGAATGGAGAAAAAGAACAGAAGGTCTTTACCTTCCTGAAGGTGAGTGACCACCCACCTGCGTGAACTGGTCAGGTAGATAGAGATACCCCGAAAGCACGGGGCTCGTTTCTAGGATTGAGGTCGGACTCCTTGGAAACAAATGCTCAGGTAAGTTCAGGAGTCATGGCCAGATCCCTTGTGAGCCCTGAGCTCAAGTACACAAACGGAACAAGGCAGCTCTGACGTGGTCGACGCCCCCTCCCCAACGGCAATGATTTGCTCATGTAACAGTCATGGCATCCGTCCCAGGTGTGAGCGGCTGTGCCACACAGGGAGCCCGAACCTACTAATGGGGCCCAGCCCCTCCCTGGCGGATCCCTGTGCGGTCGGGGAGACAGACATGGAGCACAGAATGGAGGGTCCCACGTGCTAACTGACTGGAGAGCCACTGAGTGTTAGAACCACGGGAGACCTTCTCTTAGGCCACTGGTTCCCTCTGCTGGCCTGCCAGACACGTCTGGTCCTTGCTGAAATTCTAACCCATCCATGGCAACCTGGAAAAAAACCACAGTGTGGGGGGTTTTCCACAAAGCCTAATTTATTGAATATAAAAGGCCATCATTTATTCTGATACTAAATTAATGTTGAGTTAAATCATACAAAGTTCCATTTGTGTTGCCCAAAAATGGTGATATGACCGATTTTATTTTCTTCAACCTAATACTTAAAAATCTGTTAATTTTTAAATTCATAGTTGACTTTTGATTTTTAGTTATTCTATATAGTTATCCTATTCTAAATATTCTATTTAGTTAGTCTATATAACTAAATGTTAATAAAATGTTAGTTATTCTATACTAATCTCCAAGAAATAGTTTTTGAGCTTTTACCAGACTGTGAAGCCCCAGCTCTGAGAACCACTACTCTAAACCAAAGCGTGTTTTTTTCCAGCTAAGAAAACTGAAGCTCTAGAAATGATATGACTTATCAAAGAAGACAGAAAATAGTATTTTTCTGCAGCACCACGATGTAATCCTGGGAGGGGCGGGCAGGGAAAGGAGGAGTATTTTCTGTTTACTGCCACACTCTCTAGCCCGCGCATGGCCGATTGCCGGGTGCCGGGTGGGCCATGTTGCACGAAGTGGCTGTGCTTCCTGGGAGCATGTCAGGTAGTTAATATATGGAGATGCAGGATGGTGACTAGACTCTCCAGGGCTGGCGATAAACCTGGGTCACGCAGAAGCAGGGGAAAACCTTCTATTTTTCTTATCTGCTCCAGAACTCCTGTCCTCCAACCTCTGATCTTCTGGGTTCATCAAATCAGCTCTTCTGGGAGCCCATGAAGGTCCACGACATCCGCTGGAACTTTGAGAAGTTCCTGGTGGGGCCTGACGGAGTCCCTGTCATGCGCTGGTTCCACAAGGCTCCCGTCAGCACGGTCAAGGCGGACATCCTGGAGTACCTGAAACAGTTCCAAAGCGAGTAGAAAGGGCCAGAGACCGTCCGCAGCGGCCGCCTGCCTCCCACCCGAAGGATGGCTCAACATTGGCTCCATCTTTGCTCCGCGTCCCTTCCCGCCCTGCGCCCCTATGACCACTCTCCCCCCGAAGCATGAGTGCACCGCCATCTGTGCACTCACAAATGTGTTCGAAAACAAGGGAAAGAATACCTTTGTCCCCAAATTTCTGTTCTGGAAATACCAAGTTCTCACTGCTCCAGCCCAAAGGAAAAGCATATACCAGAGCAGATGGTCCAGACTACCCAGTGTCCCTAAAAAGGCGATGGCCGGAAGTCCTGACCTCTGTCCTTTCTACATCCTGAAGGGTTAAAGAAGCAGAAGCTAGAAGGTTCTCAAGGCCCCCTCTGTAACCTTTCTGTCTTCCCAGATAAAGCAGGTTGTAAGGCTCTTCCTCTCCCGGGTGCGACCTTCGCTCCCCTGACGCCCTGGAGTCCTCTTTCTCACCGATCTCTGCAGGCCTCCCATGAAAGGAGGGGCATCTCCATGACGGCGGGTCCTGAAGCCGTGTGGGTCGGACCCGACCAGAGCCTTCCTTGGTGCCTGTCCCTTCGTGCATTCAGGCATGGCACCTGGGCAGGGATGTCCCTTCGTTCTGAAGGACGCGCCTTCACCCGAGCTGCCCCACCTTCAAACTCCTTCCCGTCACTGTCTCAAATAAAGTGAATTCTGCAGCAGTGGGCTTCCCGCCGTGTTTTCCCACCCCCGCATTATGTCTGGGACGTCCACCTCTCTCACTTGGTCCCAGCGTCCTCGGACACCTCACCCAGCTCCTCAAACACGCTCTAGAACTTTCCTTGGTCCATCCAGACACCACGTGGGGCTGCCGCTGTGGACTGTGTGAGGGGTGGACACAGACCTCTGAGAGTCTGCCACCCCCCATGCCGGTCTCTGGGGGACCCAAGTGGGAGGTATCCTTGCTCTCTCGAAACAACAAAGACACAGATGTTCTGCCTATAAAATTCCTGCTCACTGTTAAGAATCTAAAAACACATAAAAACAGGAGAAACGTATACCAAAGCTGCCTCCCAGTCCGAGGAGTAGAGAAGGTGCCGGGAAGCCCAGTGCAAAGGCTGTGCCGTCATCACAGTTCAGTCTTTCCTGTGAGGACAGAGAAGAGGAGAGAAGCTGGTACGGAAGTGAGGTGAACGAGCTGTTTCTCCCTTTCAGAAATTACTTTGAACATATTTCAAACATCTTTTGCACTTTAAATTCTTTGTCCTTTAAAATCTTATTTGGCACTTGGAAAGTGAGGGACTTTGAGTACCAGCGTCAATGGGAGATGCCGTCCTGTTCCCAAACAGAAATGATCCCTGACCCAACCTCCCTACGGCAACGTGAGAGCTGGCAAAGCCGGGCTGACAAGGAAAGCAACTCCAGCTTCCAGAACGAACACAGGCACTGCCGAAACCTGGAACCACCCGTGTCGATGCTGGCCTCGGGGAAGACCTGGCATCCGCGGAGACCTGGGGCCTCCCTTCCAGGAGTGGGCCGCTTCCAAAATTCAGAGGGGGTAGACACACACGGAAAGCATCTTCCAAACACCTGGATGCTTTCTTGCAGGCAGAGTCTAGCGAGGGGAGAAAGTCTGGCAGTCTGTGGCCAGACTCAGCGGGCACCAGCTCGCCATGGTGTGAGAAGTGTGTCTCGTCGTTGACTCTCTTCTGGGTGTCTCATGTTCTTGAGCCCCCTTGCCGGTGATTGTAGCTGTCCTCAGAAGGGGTCAAATCCGTTACGGTTTTCAGATCAGAAGCGTCAGGGTCTAGGCGGGTGGCGGAGAAGGATGGGGCCGTGCAGCGAGCAGACTCAGCCTCGCCCAGAGGCCTGCACTTGCGATGCGGAAGTGAATCCTCGGAAAGGCGCGTCCACTGCCCCATGGCGAAGTCCTGAAGCAGTGAAGGAGGGGGGCTCGGCTTCCTGTTCAGGGCGTTCTGCCCAGCATCTGGGGGAGGCTCCATCCCATAACCGCTCTGAGAGATCCAGGTTTCCTCCTCCTGATGCCCAGGAGGGGCTGAGCCTGAACAGAAAACCGAGGTCGCTCCTGGGACCGCCTAAGGACCAGAGAAGCGAGAAGCAAACTTCCTTGCACAGGGAGGTGAGTGCAGCCGGGGGCAGGTGTGGGGGCTCCAGACCTGATCAGAACGTTGCCCGTGATGATGACAACGACAAGGAGAATGTTGAAGTCTTCATAAAGGGAGCGTCTGGAGGTAAACGTGCCCACTTCTGCCCTCCACACCAACCCCTATAACAGATCTTGGTCCCAAGGAGAGCCACGCACAGAACCTTCTGGAAGCAGGCAGACTGCCTGGGCTATCTTGGGAGCTCCAGTCCGTTACAGTAGTTAGAACCTTCCCGTCACTGTCACCGTGGTCACTGTGGTCACCATTACCTCACCGGCACTGCCGCATTGTTTCTTCAGACCAGACGTTCCCACAACTATCATGCCAATTAGACAGACCTGCGCTAGCTGGTTCCCAAACTGGTGTTTTCACATAAATCGACCCCATAAACCACCTAACGGGTGTCTACAATGACAAATGTTCCGCTGATCACAAAGCCTTCGAGGAGAGCCCCCGGGCGGGACGGGGTTCCTAAAGTCCAGAGAGCAGGACCCAGCCCCTCGCCAACAACCTGTTCCCAGAGTTGTGAAGCAGCCCGCAGTCTCCCTCATGGCTGTTAGTGCGTAGACTGCGTGAATACTGGACGTTTCTGGGCTTCAGGAGTGTCCGTGCTCGTTCTGGAAGCTGGAGTCCCCAGATCTGAGAAAGGGGGCCCGAGTCCATCCTAGAGAACGTCCAATGTTATCCTGTGGTCTCAGAAATCCTCCTTGACTTGGCTTCTGCTCCCAGAAGACAGAAGCAGGGTCTAGGATCCAGGCACCCACAGTTTCCTGGGTGGTTTCCGAAGAGGGAATCAGTGCAGCAGGATAGGGCAGAAGAAAGAAGACAACACGAGATTTCTGCTAGAGGTTAGCTTCGGAATAAATCACACTATCCGCATTCCATCTTGAAGGAAGAGGGATGGCTTCTTGGAACTCAGGTCAGTCACCTATTGGCTATGAGATCACCCGCCGGCCCCAGGGACACAACGTCCCCGAGGAGGGGGCTCCGTGGGCTGAACAAAAGTCTCTGGAGAAGGGGCAGCAGTGAGCCACTAGCGGCCAGCTGTCAGCGCAGGCGTGGGGTGGGGGGGCACACCATCCCGCCATCGCAAACCCGCCTGAGCCCTGGACACTACCTGGTACCCTCCTGTTACCCACCACAAACAGTTTAGTACTCAGGCAAGTCCCCTCGTTCGCTCATGTTCCCCCTTTCTCATTCTCTCTCGATAGGGAATTAATTCTCAAGGTGATGACTCCTGACCACCAGCAAGAGTCACCCGAGAACATATGAGAAACGCAGGTTTTAGGTCCCTCGCAGACCCACTGAACTAGCAATGCTGGGGGCAAGAACAGCAACCTCTGTCCTAAAAAGCCTTCCAGGTGGTCCTAGGACCTGCTAACGTCTGAAGACCAGTGCCCTGCGGATGGAGGTATGCAGAAAATATTGTCATTATGACACTGTGTGAATGAGAGGAGATTTCCCCTGTGCTCTCTGCGGTCACTGGCTTCCCTGCCCAGCCTCGGCCTCACTGCACCCCCCCCCCACTCGGCCAGTAGGTGTTCCTAGGACCCAGGGTCGGCACGGACAATTTGGCCATCCACTTGGCTTTCAGGGGCTTCCGTCTCTGACCTTTGTGTTTTCCACCTGGGTCCAAATTCAAAGTGTTTTATTTGGCAGACTTTGTCCTCAACCAGAATTTGGTCAGGCTCCTCTGATCCCCCTTCTCAACTGGGCCTGGACCTTGGCCAGCCTTTACCAAGAATCCTCTGAGTCCGTGCACCCTTCTGCCCTTGGTGTGTCACCTTCGTGGTGTTCTGTCCACTCCCCTCTCTCTGCCTGTGGCTGTAAGTCCCCACGTGTCCCTGCTGTATTCAGAGATGAGGTCAGGCTTGCTCCCCCACTGCCGTTCCTGGTCTCTGTTGCAACAACCTTAAATAAAGTCTCCTTCACTGTCTTAGCAAGTCAAAACAATTTCCCTTTAGCATGTCTTCCCAAAGACTCAGACGTACAATGTGATTTGGAGGCAAAGGGAAGTTTGACTTTCTCTTCTCCCTTCACCACCCCTCCGGCCCACTCATCCATCTGACTACAGAGCTTTCTCTCACCCTTTCAAGTGTCAGGTCAGAAACGTTATTTTCTTTGGATCTGGGACATTCCTAATGGAGATTCTGCCCTCCTTAGATAGTAAGCCAGTAGATAGTAAGCCGGTAGATAGTAAGTTTTATGAGACAAAGGGAAGAATTCATAAGACGTGCAAAGTACAGATGATTAATAAGCAAATTGGTGGTGAGATGGGCAGAATACACAAATTGTGTTAAATAGAGACACTAAGGACATCAGTACCTTGGAAAAGACATTAAAGACAGATGGAATCAAGCATTTTATGCTCGAGCAAGCGGGAGTGTTACTTAGAAAGGTGCATGGTAATCCAAACGCAGTGACATTCAGCAGGGCAATTTTTCTGTTCCCCTATTAGGGAAAACTGAGTTTCAAACTGTGACTTCCCACCAAAGAGGGGAAGTCATTTATGACTTTAATAGTCTACTTAAAATTCTAATATGAAATTAAATAAAATACATTTTAATCAGTCACTATGTGCTAAGGGTTCCGAGGGTCTCTGGGCTTCAACATCGAGTCCTAATTTGCAGTTCTGCAGAATCCATGCCTGTCTGCCACCACGTCCTCCTGAACGCAGCCGCTTTATGCTGGTACAGTTTGGCAAACCGTCTCTCCAAACCCTAGGCAAAATGTGAACTAACTGTAAACTCTCTATTTCTACTTGTCCTCTCTCGGTCTAAGAGAGAATGGGTATTGATGCGCACCTGACATTAGATACACAGAGTAGAGAGTAGACAGGCCAGGGAAAAAAGCCTGTGTCAGGTGCTCCCGAATTGGATTATTCAACAGGAACCAAAGCTCTCACCCATCCTGTGTTTTAAGAGGTACCCTCAGGCTGGGGACAGAAGGTAGCACAAATGTGAGGGTGAAAGTCTTACCGTGGAGTTTGGGGTCCCATGGGGCTGTGGCTCACTCTGCCCTTTACAGATCCACCAATCAGGCCACCCAATGTCTATGACTCCCTCTATGCAAAAAAAGGAACAAACTTGGAACACTATATGCCACCAATTAAGATTGTTTTTCATAATTTTGGGGGCAAATTCAACTATCCTTTACGGTAAGCTTGATCCAGAATTTTCTGTCTAGTCAAAAACTCAGATTGCTATCTATTTAGACTATAAGCTTCTCTAGAGACAAATATCAGATTACAACTAGAGTTTTATCTTTGGACTAGCTGGCTTATCGACGGGTTAAAGGAATGTCTAGTAAAAACTCCCAATCATGTCCAATTATGATTTTCAGTAGTAGGTTCCACTTAGAATGTGGAGACTGCCACCATTAGATAGGAAAGGATTTCTGCTTGAGCTTGAACAGCAGACATTTGATGGGTACATGTGTGAGGAGGGAACGAATGATGGAAAGTCATCTAGAGTGAGTCCCCGGGTTCCAGACTGTGGTGCTAACAAGGAGAAAAACCATAATAGGAAGGACTGGGTGAGTTCAAGTTGGAAATGTCTTATAGGCAGCGGTGTATAATCCTGTGAAATGCTACAGAGGTCTGTGTAAGAAGGATACCTAGAAGTCATCAGCCTATGCTGGACAGTCTGAAGATGTGGATTATGGAATCACAGGAATATTCTCTCAGACAAAGGCCGGACAATGAAAGATGGAACCTAGAAAATATCAAGTAAAAGGGTGATTCTCTAGGTGCCTGCCTGGCTCCGTCAGTGGAGCATGTTACTCTTGATCTAGGGGTTGGGAGTTCCAGCCTTACCTTGGGTATAGAGAATACTTAAAGAAATAAAATCTTTAAAAAATAAATAAATAAAAGAGTGGGGGCGCCTTGGTGGCTCCATTGGTTAAGCATGGAACTCTCTGTCTGGGCTCAGGTCATGCTTCCGTGCCCCCCATGGGGCGCCCCACTCAGTGCACAGCCTGCTTGACATTCCTTCTCTCTCAGCTCTCCGTGGGCTTACGCACAGGCATTGTCTGTCTCTTTTTCAAAAACTAACTAAATAAATAGAATAGCTCTACAAAAGTAAAATCCTAACCTTTGGGACTCCAAATCATGACCAAAGATAGGACAAAAAAGGGGAAATAGGGGAAGAGCTTGGGTTCGAGTTTGTTTCCTTAACCGGGTCTCAGTTATCCTTAATTTATTGTGACAGAGACATCTTGGCCTCTGCTAAGCCATCAGCTCCCCAGGAGGCAAAAGGACCCCGGCGGGAGACCGGAAGGGCCGTTCCTAGACTGCTCTGTGGCTTTTGCACGAAGTGACCGGCGTTGGGGGGGATTTGAATCGGCCTGAGACTGGAGACTAGAGCCCTCACCCAGCGCTCTGGGCTGCTCACGCCCATGACCTCAAAAAGGGGGGGGGGGGAGAAGGAGAAGAAGGAGGAGGAGGAGGAAGGAAGGCAGGAGGAGGAGGAAGGAAAGGAGGAGGAGGAAGGAAGGGAGGAGGAGGAGGAGGGGGAAGAAGAGCAGGAGGAGGAGGAGGAGGAAGGAGGAGAAGGATGAGGAAGGAGGAAGGAGGAGGAAGGAGGAAGGAGGAAAGAGGAGGAGGAGGGAGAAAGGGAGGAGGAGGAGGGGGAAGAGGAGCAGGAGGAAGGAGGAGAAGGATGAGGAAGGAGGAAGAAGGAGGAAGGAGGAAAGAGGAGGAGGAGGGAGAAAGGGAGGAGGAGGGAGGGAGGAAGGGAGGAGGGAGGAAGGGAGGAGGAGGAGGAGGAAGGAAAGGAGGAGGGGGGAAGAGGAGCAGGAGGAGGAGGAGGAGGAAGGAGGAGAAGGATGAGGAAGGAGGAGGAAGGAGGAAAGAGGAGGAGGAGGGAGAAAGGGAGGAGGAGGACGGAGGAGAAGGGAGGAAGAGGGGGGAAGAGGAAGAAGAAGAAGAAAGAAAGAAAAATCCCGCAAATTCCTTCAGAGTTCTTTCAGTGTTGCAGAGACACAAAGGTCAAACGCGGAAGGAGCTTGCGCGCGACCAGAGAGCCTTTCCCCTGCGCGCCGGGGACTCCGCAGCCTCCCAGCGGGAGCCGTGAGAGTCAGACTCGTGTGCTTGGACCTGCGCTTGACCCCACCGAGTGGACACCAGGTGCCGGTCCCACCCGACGGCCGCCCAGAGCGGAGTGACCGGCACAGACGGAGACCACAGCTCTGTCCTGCAGCCCGACGGTCCCCTGCCCGCGGCGCCGCGGAGCACACAGGTGGGCAGCGCGAGGGGGCCCGCGAGTACAGTCGGCCGCGCGCTCCAGCGCGGGCTGGGTAAGTCCCCGGCTCCAGCCCAGCTCCCGGCGCCCCGCCTCGCCTCGCCGCCCCCCGCCTCGCCCCGCCGCCCCCCGCCTCGCCCCGCCGCCCCCCGCCTCGCCCCGCCGCCCCCCGCCTCGCCCCGCCGCCCCCCGCCTCGCCCCGCCGCCCCCTCACCCCGCGCGTCCAGGCGTCCCGCCCGCAGACCCCCGAGTGCAGGCCCCTCCCACCCCCGGCCAGACCCCCCGGCGCGCGGCGCGACCAGCTTCCCTGCGCCACGCACGCAGCGCCCGCGGTGCGACCTCGGGAAGGGGGTGCGGGTCTGCGGCCTCGGGGACCGGGTGAGGGTCATTGCCGGGGGTGCGACCTTGGGGAGGGGGTGTGGGTGACCGCGGGGGGTGCGACCTCGGGGAGGGGGTGTGGGTCACCGCGGGAGGGGTGCGACCTCCCGGGCGCGCGGGTCCCCGGGGGTGTGCGGCCGGGGTGGAGCGGAGAGGCCTTCCATTCTCCGCGAGCTCAGGTGCGGAACTGCCCGGGTCTGCAACCGTGGCCCGAGGAGAGCAGACGTGGGCGAGAGGCGGGAAACCAGCCGCAAATGGCTCTTTGGCTTCGCGGGATGTTTCGAAGGTTCCCGCGTCGCCCACCGCCCAGCCCACCCCCGCGCTCGTCCTCAGAGGCTCCCCCGGGGCTGGGGGCTCCGCGCCCGGACGGCGCCCTCGGGCCGCACAGACCTGGAGTTTCGGCGCCTCTTCCCCTCACAGGGCTGCGCGGGACCGGCCCTTCCCGCCGAGCCCTGACGTGCTCTTTAAGTCACAGGTTTTCCTTCTAGGTCTTTTCCACATGCGGCACAGCCTCCACTTTCCGTGACGCTTTTCGTCGGGATGAGACCAAAATCCTGTCCGCCGCGGACGGCGCCTCAGACGTCGCCTCCCGCCCGTCCTGCGCCCGGCGCGCCCCTCGGAATGGAAGCGGCTCCCGGCCGGCGGCAAGTTTTCTGGAACCACCGGAGCCTCCGGAGCGTGAGTTCCTTTTTCCACCTAGTCCAAGCGCAGTGAGGCCGCTCCAGCCGCGCGGCGCCTCGCAGGTGGCTCTATGGCTTAGCTGGTTAAAGCGCCTGTCTCGTAAACAGGAGATCCTGGGTTC
Source organism: Meles meles (assembly GCF_922984935.1). Taxonomy (NCBI): domain Eukaryota; kingdom Metazoa; phylum Chordata; class Mammalia; order Carnivora; family Mustelidae; genus Meles; species Meles meles. The sequence continues at coordinate 153,620,705 of NC_060070.1, read as the reverse complement.
GACTCCCAGTAGGGCCTGGCGTTTTCTCGGGGAGCTCCCGCCCCGGGAACCATTTTACGTGGGCGCGATCCCTGGCCTCAGACCCCCTGATCCCCCATTCTCACCCAACCCACAGCCGCGCCGCCCAGGCGCATGTCTTATGAGCCGTTCGGCTGCGGCTTCTCCAATTCCTCCCTCCTGAAAAGAAGTCGATTCTAAGGCGCCAACAATTCAGATGCAAACCGCGGCCAAAGAACTAGGCCTGTGACCCGAGCCGCCGTCACCCGTCAGCTCTCATACACGTTCTACGTTCCGGGGTTTTGAGCGCCCACAGCCTGCTACAGTGCGTGTGGGTGTGTGTAGCCTCTCTAGGTTCCCACAGTCTCCAGCTCTGTAATGATGTCACAAAATAGGAGAAATTAACGAATGCCGAAGCCACGATTCACCACAAAGAAGAAAGATGTTTGCAGGGGCATGCTTGCCATTTGGAGGAGAAGGAAAAAGAATTATGATCCCTTGTTAGTCCTCCAAGGAAACTTTAGGAATAATGATCAGTTGGAAGTAGTATGTCCTGGACACAGTCCCATTGCGATGACAAAATTGCTGTGGGAAAAGAGCAGGTTGGAGAATTCTTTTTTTTAACTTAATTTTTTTTCATTATGTTGAGTTAGCCGACATCTAGTACATCTTTAGTTTTTGATGTAGTGTTCAACGAGTCATCATTTGCGTATAACACCCAGTGTTCATCACACGTGCCCTCCTGAATACCCATCACCTGGTTACCCCCTACCCCAACCCACTCCCCTCTGTAAACCTCAGTTTGGTCCTTGGAACCCAGAGTCTCTCATGGATTGTCTCTCTCTCTCTGATTTCTTCCCACTCAGTTTTTCCTCCCTTCCCCTGTGGTCCTCTACGCTATTCCTTATGTTCCATGTATGAGTGAGACCATGTGATGATTGTCTTTTTATGCTTGACTTATTTCACTCAGCATAATCCTCTCCAGTCCCATCCATATGGATGCAAAGCATGGGGATTCATCCTCTCTGATGGCTGAGGAATATTCCATTGTATGAATCACACCTTCTTTATCCATTCGTCTGCTAAAGGACATCTGGGCTCCTTCCATAGTTTGGCTTTTGGGGACATTGCTGCTGTGAAGATTGGGGTACAGGTGCCCCTTCAGATCAGTATATTTGTATCTTTGGGGTAAATACCCAGTAGTGCAATTGCTGGGGCATAGGGTAGCTCTATTTTTAATGTCTTGAGGAACCTCCACACTGTTTTAGGTTGGAGAATTCTGCCAGTTACCAGGGTGGCTTAGTTTCAGCCCTGGGGATTTATGGAACCTCAGTGCCTTCTTGTCTCCCATCCTTCCATCCATTAATCCGGCAACACCCTCCGCTGGTCTTTTATATGGCAGGCTGGCTTGCTTCCTTCCTTTTTTCCCCCTCCCCGCCCCCTTTCTGTTTAGTTGCAAGGTTTTTTCTGCTTGTGATGAGAACTTTTAAGATTTACTCTCTTAGCAACTCTCAAATATATAAAACAGTACTGTTAACTGTGATCACCATGGTGTATGCGACATCCCCAGGACATATTTATCTCATAACTGGAGGTTTATACCTTTTGCCCGCCTTTATGCACTTCGCCCCATCCCCTATCGGCAGCTCTGGTAACCGCCCAGGCATATTTCTAAGAGCAGGAAATACAGCAGTGAACCCAGCTAACAGAAATCATTGCCGTCCTGGATCGTACATTTCCCTGGCGTGATACAGAAAATAAAGAAATGAATATGCAAAATCATAAGTATATGAGATACTGATGAAGTCTATGGAGAAAGTTAAGCAAGAAGATAATAAAGGGAGTATGTAGGACGGGGGCAGGGTCATCAGAGAACATTATCCTGTTTTGGAGAATATCATGGGCAAATGTTTCAAAATTTTTTTTTAATATTTTAATAAGACATCGTCATGAAGTGGCTACTATATTACTCTAAGGACCATACACAGCAGGACTGAACAATCAGCAGACTCTTCCCCAGCTATGCCCAGACCTCACCTCTGTTCGTTTTGATTAGGACGTCATTGACCTGGGTCACACGGTCTGTGTTCGAACCTCAGCGGCTCCACCTGGCAAATTGCTTCACCTCAGTGGCCTCACTGTCATCAAACGAGAGACAGAAATAGCAATAGGTGTGCCTGAGAGTTTACAGGGGCGCACAACATATTTTACAAGGGTGTCTGGCACATAAATAAGCAATCAGCAAGATTTACTATATCGTGCTGCCTATTATTATTATTATAATTATTATTATTATTTATTGACTTGGGTGTCAGGTGTTTAACCACTGCCATAGCCCTCTGAGGTATTGTCCTAAATTTATAGACCAAGGTTCCAAGCTCGTTGTAGGTTGAATTGTGTTCCCCAAAATATAGGTTGAAGTCCTAACCCCTAGTACCTGCGAATGTGACCTTATTTGGAAATACGGCTTTTGCAGATGTAATCAAGTCATGATGAGGTCATACCAGATTAGGAAGGGCCACAATCCAGGGGCTGGTGTCTTTGGAAGAGGACGGAAAAGGAGTTTTGGACTCAGAGACTCAGACATGCCGGGAGGAAGACAGAGGCGGAGATGTCTGTTATTTGACCACAAAGGAGCACCAAGGATTGTGAGAACCCTCAGAAGCTGCAAAAGGCACAGAAGTGTTTTTCTCTAGAACCTTAAGAGTGAGCATGGCCCTGCCCACAGCGTAATTTTAAATTCTGGCCTCCAGAACGATGAGAGAATAATTTTCTGTTGTTTTATGCCACCCAATTTGTACTAATTTGATATGGCAGCTCTAGGAAACTAATACAAAGCATTGAAAGAAAATGAGTGGTTTATACTAGCAAAGAAATAAAATCTGTAATTTCTCCTAAATTAATAGATAATACATGGGACACTCACACTTCATTTTAAAGTTTCAAACCCAGAGTATCTTCCACTTACCTAGTTGTCTTATAGTAACACAGTTTCTTCCCTCTTTCTGGGTTTTGTTTTTATTCAGGACTCCACACCCATCCTCCCAATGGTTTATCCATGTGACCTTCTCCACTGACTTGACCTTGACTATTTAGAGACATCTCATAGAATAGATGAGCACTCCATTATCAGCTACACCAATAACTAAGGGATAGGAGGGAAAGGCAGAAAACTCCAAACCCCTTGACTCAGTGACCACTCTGCTTTGTTATGTATACTCAAGACCCCCCTTTTCCAAGGGTCAGGCTAAGGCAGACTTTATCCAAGGCTACATCTTTGTTTTGCTGTTTCCTGTCCTACCCTCTGAGGATCACTCCCCCCTAAGTTACATACTCCTGTAGCTCTGTCTGAGAGTATGATGTAAGGACCAAGAAACTTGCTCTGGAATTTTTTTCTTTTTTATAATCCTTCATATTTGATCAATTGAACAAAGTTTTCCTATGGAAAAATTCAACCCAAGAGCTTTAGATCTGAGGAGGGCATTCATATTGTGTACCAGATCCTGATAATGAGACATTTTGAAAATCCAAGGTTTTGGCATAGAACAAGAGGTGTATTAAGAAAATTGGTGGCTGACTGACCCTTATTGTTGCATCATTATAATTCTGTTTACAAATGAGAAAAGAATCAACAATCTTGAGAAAATGTTAATAGAAACTTCCAAAGAGGAAAAAAAAAGTGAATGAAAAAAAAAAACCACAGAACAGAATACCCAAGAAATATGGGGAAATCACAAAAGGTATAACATATGCTTAATGGGAAATAAGGAGAAGAAAGAGAAAAGGGAACAGAGGAAATATTTGAAGCAATAATGATTGAGAATTTCCCGATAGCAAACCACATCTCCAGGAAGCTCAGAGAACACCCCGCATGAGTGGAGCGAAATATTTAAAGTGTTAATTAATAGAAAAGAATTACCCTAATTATGTGCCCAGTGAAGTTATCCTCCAAAAGTTAAGGTGCAATAAGGTCTTTCGCAAAAAAAATTTTTTGAGGTCATTTGTAGCAGGTAAAAAATTGAAAAACCCAGTATCTTTCATGAACAGGTACATAAAAATCCTCAACTAAATATTAGCCAATTGAATCCAGCAATGTATAAAAATAATTATACACCCAACCAATTGGGATTTATTCCTGGTGTGCAAGGCTGGTTCAATATTGAAAAATCGATTAAGGCAATCCATCATACCAACAGGCTCAAGACAAGAATCACATGATCATCTTAATAGATGCAGAGAAAGCGTTTGACAAAACCCAATACTCATTCATAATAAAAAGCTCTTAGCAAACTAGGAAGAGAGGGGAACTTCCTCAGCTTAACAAAGAGCATCTCCCAGAAACCTACTACTAACAGAATTATTGACAAGGAACTAAGATCTAAGATGCTTTCCTGCTCATAACAGGAACACGGCAAGGATGCCCACTCTCACCGCTCTTACTCAGCATCGTCCTGGAAATCCTAGCTACTGCGATAAGATAGTAAAGGAAATAAAAGGTATAGAGATGGGGGCAAGAAATAAAACTGTTCATAGCTGATATGATTGTTTACAGAGAAATCCCAAAGTGTGAAAAAGAAAAACTCATGAAACTAATAAACTATGGAAAGGATAAAGGATACAAAGTTAATATACAAAAGTCAATTGTGTCTTATATGCCAGAAATGAACAAGTGGAATTTGAAGTTAAAAACAAAATATCATTTAAATTACCACTGAAAAAAGAGAGAAACCTTATGTATAAACCCAACAAAATATGTACGGGATAGATGGGGTAAATTACAAAACTCTGATATAAGAAAGAAAAGATCTAAATAAATAGATATTTCATATAAATGGACAAAAAGCCTCAATTTTATCAAGATGTCAGTTCCTCCCACTTGATCTATAGATTCAGTGCAACCCGATCAGAATTACAGAAACTTATTTCATGAATATTCACAAACATTTTAAAGTTTATATATAGACACAAACGACTCAGAACAAATAGCACGAAACTGAAGAACAAAGTCGAGGACTGTCACTATTCGACCCCAGATTTACCCTAAAGTGACAATAATAAAGACAGTGTGGTGTTGGTTTTAAAAAAAGAAAGATGGATAAACAGATCGATGGAGCAGAATAGAGAGCCCAGAGAGAGACCCACAGAGTCAACTGATCGCTGAGCAAAGACGGTTCATGAAGCAGACATAGTCCTTCAACAAGTGCTCCTGGAACCACTGGATGTCCACTTGCAAAAGAAAAAAAAAAAAAAAAGACAGGCAAAGAATCTAGACACAGACCTTAGCCCTGTACAAAACTACACTTAAAATGGATCCTAGACCTACATATTAAAATGTAAAACCATAAAATTCCAGAAAGTAACACAGAGGAAAACATAGGTGACTTTGGGTTTAGTGGTAACTTCTTAGACACAACACCAAAAACACGATTCATGACAGGAAAACGTGATAAGCTGGAGTTCACGAGAATTTAGAATTTCTATTCCGCAAGACACGGATAAGAAAATGAGAAGACACGCCGCAGACTGGTTGAACACATTTGCGAAAGACATATCTGAGAAAGGACCGTTACCCAACATATGCAAAGAACTCTTAAAACCAGCAAGAAAAGAAACAGCTCGATTCTGTGTATTTTCCCCACCATGACAACTGAACTAACTCTTTAATCCCAACCCCCGCTTTCCCCCGCCCTCCTACCTCCCCTCTGGTAACCATCAGTTTGTTCCCTAAAGTGGATGGTCTGTTTCTGGTTTTCTCTCTCTCTCTGTTTTCTCTGTTTTTTCCCCCCCTCTACTCATCTGTTTTGTTTTCTAAATTTCATATATGAGGGAAGCCTTACGGGTCTGTGACTGACTGACTGCTGTTGCTTGATGTGGTGCCCTCTAGCCGCACCCCTGCTGCAGACGGCAAGTACCTCTTTCCCGGCTGGCTGATGGCCCGCTGTATGCAGAGACCACGCCTTCCCGCTCGCCGCAGGGGCCTGCACACTGGGCTGCTTCCATGATTTGGCGCTTGTTGGCAACGCTGCAAGTGTTTTGTGTTTCTTAGGTAAAGACCCAGCAGTGTGATTCCTGGATCACAGGATGGTTTTATTTTTAGATCCCTGAGGACCGTCCACAGTGTCCACAATGGCCACACCAATCTGCGTTCCCGCCAGCAGTGCACGAGGCCCCCTTTCTGCACATCCTCACCAGCACTTGTTCCTTCTCGAGCTGCTGACGTTAGCCGTACTGACGGGCGCGGTGACATCTCATGGTCGTTTGGACATACATTTCCCCGATGACGAGTTGAGCATCTTGTCATGTGTCCTTCGGCCATGTGTCTGTCACCTTCGGAGCACTGTCTGTTCGTGTCTTCTGCCCGTTTCTGACCTGAGTTATTTGTCTCTGGAGTTTTGTTGTATCAGCTCTTTCTAGATCTCGGATACTAACCCTCCATCAGATGTGTCATTTGCAAATATCGTCTCCCCTTCAGTTGGCTGACTCTAGCCTGAGGGGATGATTCCCAGGCCTTGAAATTCAGCTACAATGTTGTTGGCCTGGCTGAACTTTGAACATCCAAAAGGGACTCGGAAAGTTCATTCTGCAATGACTTAGGACGGTGACTCCTTCTCCCCCTTCAAGTGCATCCCTCTGAAGGGGGGAAGTCTACAGCGGTTATCCTGGACCTGGCCCCCCCGTCTCATCCTGCGGAGCAGAGACCTTGCGACTTTCACGATCTGTAAGTGGAGAGGACTTGAGCCCAGAATGGCTTCTACACAGAGTCTAACTCATGCCTGCTTGGGGGGATGTGGAAGAAGAGTTGGGGCTGAACGGAGCTGAGATGTGGGGGGATTGGGGTGGCGTGAGCCTGGTTTCCCGTGGGGGAGGTGTGGGTCTTTGGGAAGCAGGGGGCAGATGACGTTGGCTGTGATAGTGTCTCCCGCCCCTTCACCCCTGCCTGAGAGCTCCATTTCCAAGTCAGCACAGCCTGGGAGGGGTCGTCTGGCATGGCAAAGGGGAGCTTGAGGATGTGGTTGAGGCAAGGCCCTCGAGATGGGAAGAGTGTCCCGGCCTCCCCGGGTGGGCTCAGAGTCGTCACAGGGTCCCTGGAAGAAGGTGGGAGGAGGGTCCCAGTCAGAGAAGATGCGACAACAGGAGCAGAGGTGAGGATGACAGGGTCCTGTCAGGAGCCAAGGAATGTGGGCAGCCTCTAGACGCCGGAAGAGGCAAGAAGGGAGCCTCCCGGGGGCCTCTGGAAGGCAAGCAGCTCTGTCCTCTCTCGGTTTGAGCCCCAGAGGACCCATGTCCGCCTTCTGACCTCCGGGTCTGTACGGTCACACACTGATGCTCTTTTAAGGGAGGGAGGTGGTGGTCAACTTGTAGGGCAGCGGAGAGGCAGTCCATCCAGACTTCAACGCGGGTGTGCACGGCCACGTCAGCACTGAAAGCTCAGGTGGCTCGCTGCTCCCCCAGGAAGCCCCTGAAAGGGCTTGAAAGCTGTGGGGGGACCCCGCCCTGTTCTAACCGCAGCGCTGGGACTGGGAGCTGGCCCCGCAGCAGTCCGGGGAACTTGATCCGCGGGCCATCCCAGACCACGTGTGCTGACACACCTCTGCCCCAGACCAGGGGACAAAAGTCTCGTGCCTTCTCTGAGGTTCGAACTCAGGACCTTCAGATTATGAGACTGACGCGCTGCCTACTGCGCTAAGAAGGCACAGGCTCCCGAGTCCCCCAGCAGAACCCTTCCCGCCAGCCCGCTCCCGCGGACGCGCCATCTCTGCAACGTCCCACTCTTGTCCCAAGCCGCGCACCCGAAGGAAGCGTGGGTGCCGCGTCCCCTAGGTGTCTGCTACCTGAGCCCCGAGCCCTGATGGGATCCCGATCCTTCCCGGAGTTTATCCTCCATGACACCAGCAGGGCAGGGGTGGACCCACGTCCCAGGCCACCCCGCTCACCGCCGGCAGACCCCGCGCTCGGCTCGGTCGCCTTGCACACCGCTCCGCGTCCCAGGCGCGTGGGGGCCCGGGCGCCGCCCGCACTGGCCCCGAACAGCCGCGTCCCCGGCCGCAGCACCCCGAGTCCCGCAGCACGCGCCGCGGCGGGAACGGGGAGCCGCGGGCGGTGCGACCCCCGAGGAGCGGGAAGAACACACCGGGGCCGAGGGCAGGCCGCCCGGTAAGGCGGAACGTCCTCACCTCCAGGATCGCAGTGCGAATCGCCCATGGGCCGTTCATTCCTCCGGGGAGAACCGCCGCTCCCGGCTCTCGCCAAGAGACGGTGCGCACTTTGACAAGCTCCGTCATCTGTAGAATGGGTGAGCGCCTCGCCCTGGCACTTCAGAGGCTGAGCCCTTGACACGAACGGTTTCGGGAATTCTCCCATACACATTGATAAAAAGCTTTACTGGGAAATGCTCTTTAAAGCCCTTACAGGAACGGACAAAATCAATCTGCCACTTTTCTTTAGGGAAGTTTTTTCCTCGTGTCACTTTGTAGATGTGGAAAGCGAGAGCCAGCCAGCCTCAGTGACCGGCCGGGCCGCGGCCGCCGGAAGGACGGCTGGGACGCGATCGGTGGGGTTGGGGACACTCCCCGGGGGACTGTCCTGCGTCCGGCGGGACCGCACGGCCCACCCGGAAGTACGGGAGCTGCAGGCTGCTTCCCCCGCGACTTCACCCCATGCGAGCGCAGGGACGCCCTCCAGGGCTGGACACGCCCTCGGTTTTGTACCCACGGGCCTGGAGCGCCGGAATGGGGGCGTCGCGGGCTGCCCGGGGCGAGAGTACCACCCGTGCCGTTTGCGGGGGTCTCACTGTAGTGGACCCAGAGAAACGCTGGAGAAAAACAACTGGGGAGTCGGGGGAGCGCTCCTGCCGACTTAAAGCATCCAGAAGAACACCTGGAGGGCAAGTGTGCGGTAGCGTGGCCGAGCGGTCTAAGGCGCTGGATTAAGGCTCCAGTCTCTTCGGGGGCGTGGGTTCGAATCCCACCGCTGCCAACCTTTATGTTGCAAATTATACCTAAAGTCAGAAGGCTCTACAGAAATGAGTAAAGCCTTCGTAAAGTTCACAATGACAAAAACATGACAGCACATACGTCTACAAATGTACCTAATTCCACCTTGTTCCACACCAACACCCCATTTTGGCTTCACCAGCCACATTTAACTATATAAATGGTGTTGCAATAAGTTATATCAGCATTTCAGAAAGGCGCAGTATTAGAGAACTTTCTAAAAGCACAGTTGCTCAGTCAAATCATATTTGTGATGGTAATTTTGGTGTGTCTTGGCTTAGTCTTCCCTAAATATTACTAATTTATCTTCCTGCAGCTCCTGGGACGTGACTGTTTCCTTGACACCCCGACCAACATTTACTAATAATGACAATTAATTGCCATTGATCTCCAGCTAAGCTCCAGATATTGCCTAAGTTCCTTACATATATTGTCATAGAATATTCTCAATATTACATAAGGAAGTTTATTACTCCTGTTTCACGGAGAAGGAGACTAAGGTTAGGACCAAGTAATCCATTGCCTGTAGGTGTAGGAATCAGGACGTAGATACCTGCCATATACTGAAAAAAGCTCCCCCACTCCCAAGATATCTTTGTTCTAATTCTGGAGATCTGTAACTATTACCTTATATGGCCAAATACTGGAGGAGTCTTGGCAGAGGAGATTCAGTTAAGGATCTTGAGATGGGGAATTTATCCTGGATTATTCAGGCGGACCTGAAATGTCATCACAAGTGTCCTTGTGCCCTTTGTCCAAGAGAGATGTGGAAAGGGACAAGGTATGTTGCACAGATGCAGACAAGCCAGGGACATTGGCAGCCACTGAATCTGGAAAAAGCAAGGACACATTCTCCCCCACAGGCTCAATAGCCAGTATGACCTTGTCAACACCTTGATTTCTCCCCAGTAATACTGGCTTTTGGACTTCTGGCCTCCCGAACTATGAGGGAGGAAACATGGGTTCTGCCACTTTGAGCCACGGGGCTTGTGGTAATTTGCTACAGGAGCCATAGGAAACGAACTCAACCTTGTTTGTTAATACGCAACATTCCTGCAAACAGTGGTTTTTGTTTGTTTGTTGGCCAGTCTGATAGGGAAAAGGCAGGATCCTACTGTAGTTTCACTTTTGAATTTTTCTTGAGAGTAAAGTTAATGATCTTTTCACTTATAGTACTCTCATAAATATTCCTCTTTCTTCTTTACAACACGGGGCTTGAACTCAGAGCCCTGAGCTCAATACCTGGACTAAGGCCCAGAGCTAAGAGCTTAACTGAGTCAGGCAGGAGCCCCTGGTCCTCCTTCTTCATGAACTCAGTTATTTATATCTTTTTCAAGTTTTTCCCACAAGTTGGAATTTTTCCTGGTTTCTTCACTTATACTAAGAAAATTAACTCTTCATAACACAACTCACACATTTCCCCCAGTTTGTTCATTTGACTTTTTCTCCTTGCTTATGCATTTTTCTAGAGGATGAGGGTGTATGTAAGCAGAATATTGTCTTAATATAGTGGGTTATGTCACGTTAATTGTCTCTCAATTTTTTGCAAAAATTAGTTTTATATACCAAAGTTATAAAAATATCTGTCTTGGGAATGTTAGTAATTTGTGGCTTTATAATTCTTTTAAAATTTGTATCTATTTCAAATGTATTTTATTGTTGCAGGGGATACGTTGAGTATGGTTTTCCCAGACAGCTACTCAGCACCGTATTCTGAACACCCCATTTTCTTTTGTCTACTTCAGTGACAGCCTTTCTCATATTCTCATGTATGTATTTATCCCCCCACACACTTGGACTTGCTTTTCTGTATCGGTTACCATCATTGTTCCATCAGTCCGAGAATTCCCGAAACCGTTCGTGTCAAGGGCTCAGCCTCTGAAGTGCCAGGGCGAGGCGCTCACCCATTCTACAGATGACGGAGCTTGTCAAAGTGCGCACCGTCTCTTGGCGAGAGCCGGGAGCGGCGGTTCTCCCCGGAGGAATGAACGGCCCATGGGCGATTCGCACTGCGATCCTGGAGGTGAGGACGTTCAGCCTTACCGGGCGGCCTGCCCTCGGCCCCGGTGTGTTCTTCCCGCTCCTCGGGGGTCGCACCGCCCGCGGCTCCCCGTTCCCGCCGCGGCGCGTGCTGCGGGACTCGGGGTGCTGCGGCCGGGGACGCGGCTGTTCGGGGCCAGTGCGGGCGGCGCCCGGGCCCCCACGCGCCTGGGACGCGGAGCGGTGTGCAAGGCGACCGAGCCGAGCGCGGGGTCTGCCGGCGGTGAGCGGGGTGGCCGGGGACGTGGGTCCACCCCTGCCCTGCTGGTGTCATGGAGGATAAACTCCGGGAAGGATCGGGATCCCATCAGGGCTCGGGGCTCAGGTAGCAGACACCTAGGGGACCCGGCACCCACGCTTCCTTCGGGTGCGCGGCTTGGGACAAGAGTGGGACGTTGCAGAGATGGCGCGTCCGCGGGAGCGGGCTGGCGGGAAGGGTTCTGCTGGGGGACTCGGGAGCCTGTGCCTTCTTAGCGCAGTAGGCAGCGCGTCAGTCTCATAATCTGAAGGTCCTGAGTTCGAACCTCAGAGAAGGCACGAGACTTTTGTCGCCTGGTCTGGGGCAGAGGTGTGTCAGCACACGTGGTCTGGGATGGCGTCTGGGATGGCCCGCGGATCAAGTTCCCCGGACTGCTGCGGGGCCAGCTCCCAGTCCCAGCGCTGCGGTTAGAACAGGGAGGGGTCCCCCCACAGCTTTCAAGCCCTTTCAGGGGCTTCCTGGGGGAGCAGCGAGCCACCTGAGCTTTCAGTGCTGACGTGGCCGTGCACACCCGCGTTGAAGTCTGGATGGACTGCCTCTCCGCTGCCCTACAAGTTGACCACCACCTCCCTCCCTTAAAAGAGCATCAGTGTGTGACCGTACAGACCCGGAGGTCAGAAGGCGGACATGGGTCCTCTGGGGCTCAAACCGAGAGAGGACAGAGCTGCTTGCCTTCCAGAGGCCCCCGGGAGGCTCCCTTCTTGCCTCTTCCGGCGTCTAGAGGCTGCCCACATTCCTTGGCTCCTGACAGGACCCTGTCATCCTCACCTCTGCTCCTGTTGTCGCATCTTCTCTGACTGGGACCCTCCTCCCACCTTCTTCCAGGGACCCTGTGACGACTCTGAGCCCACCCGGGGAGGCCGGGACACTCTTCCCATCTCGAGGGCCTTGCCTCAACCACATCCTCAAGCTCCCCTTTGCCATGCCAGACGACCCCTCCCAGGCTGTGCTGACTTGGAAATGGAGCTCTCAGGCAGGGGTGAAGGGGCGGGAGACACTATCACAGCCAACGTCATCTGCCCCCTGCTTCCCAAAGACCCACACCTCCCCCACGGGAAACCAGGCTCACGCCACCCCAATCCCCCCACATCTCAGCTCCGTTCAGCCCCAACTCTTCTTCCACATCCCCCCAAGCAGGCATGAGTTAGACTCTGTGTAGAAGCCATTCTGGGCTCAAGTCCTCTCCACTTAACAGATCGTGAAAGTCGCAAGGTCTCTGCTCCGCAGGATGAGACGGGGGGGCCAGGTCCAGGATAACCACTGTAGACTTCCCCCCTTCAGAGGGATGCACTTGAAGGGGGAGAAGGAGTCACCGTCCTAAGTCATTGCAGAATGAACTTTCCGAGTCCCTTTTGGATGTTCAAAGTTCAGCCAGGCCAACAACATTGTAGCTGAATTTCAAGGCCTGGGAATCATCCCCTCAGGCTAGAGTCAGCCAACTGAAGGGGAGACGATATTTGCAAATGACACATCTGATGGAGGGTTAATATCCGAGATCTAGAAAGAGCTGATACAACAAAACTCCAAAGACAAATAACTCAGGTCAGAAACGGGCAGAAGACACGAACAGACAGTGCTCCGAAGGTGACAGACACATGGCCGAAGGACACATGACAAGATGCTCAACTCGTCATCGGGGAAATGTATGTCCAAACGACCATGAGATGTCACCGCGCCCGTCAGTACGGCTAACGTCAGCAGCTCGAGAAGGAACAAGTGCTGGTGAGGATGTGCAGAAAGGGGGCCTCGTGCACTGCTGGCGGGAACGCAGATTGGTGTGGCCATTGTGGACACTGTGGACGGTCCTCAGGGATCTAAAAATAAAACCATCCTGTGATCCAGGAATCACACTGCTGGGTCTTTACCTAAGAAACACAAAACACTTGCAGCGTTGCCAACAAGCGCCAAATCATGGAAGCAGCCCAGTGTGCAGGCCCCTGCGGCGAGCGGGAAGGCGTGGTCTCTGCATACAGCGGGCCATCAGCCAGCCGGGAAAGAGGTACTTGCCGTCTGCAGCAGGGGTGCGGCTAGAGGGCACCACATCAAGCAACAGCAGTCAGTCAGTCACAGACCCGTAAGGCTTCCCTCATATATGAAATTTAGAAAACAAAACAGATGAGTAGAGGGGGGGAAAAACAGAGAAAACAGAGAGAGAGAGAAAACCAGAAACAGACCATCCACTTTAGGGAACAAACTGATGGTTACCAGAGGGGAGGTAGGAGGGCGGGGGAAAGCGGGGGTTGGGATTAAAGAGTTAGTTCAGTTGTCATGGTGGGGAAAATACACAGAATCGAGCTGTTTCTTTTCTTGCTGGTTTTAAGAGTTCTTTGCATATGTTGGGTAACGGTCCTTTCTCAGATATGTCTTTCGCAAATGTGTTCAACCAGTCTGCGGCGTGTCTTCTCATTTTCTTATCCGTGTCTTGCGGAATAGAAATTCTAAATTCTCGTGAACTCCAGCTTATCACGTTTTCCTGTCATGAATCGTGTTTTTGGTGTTGTGTCTAAGAAGTTACCACTAAACCCAAAGTCACCTATGTTTTCCTCTGTGTTACTTTCTGGAATTTTATGGTTTTACATTTTAAATTTAGGTCTAGGATCCATTTTAAGTGTAGTTTTGTACAGGGTGTATGGTCTAGGGTACCTGAGTGGCTCAGCCGGTTAAGCATCTGCCTTCAGCTCAGGTCAGGGTCCCAGGGTCTGGGTATCCAGTCCCACATGGGGCTCTCAGCTCAGCGAGGAGTCTGCTTCTGCCTCTGCCCCTCCCCCTGCTGGGCGGGGGGAGGCTATGGTAGGCTCTCTCTGTCAAATAAATAAAAATCTTTTTTAAATAGGCAAGAGTAGGCGCACCTGGGCGGGTCAGTTGTTAAGCATCTGCCTTCAGCTCAGGTCATGATTCCGGGGTCCTGGGGTCGAGCTCCAGATGGGACTGCACATCAGCTCTGCATGGGCTTCCTGCTCAGCGGGGAGTCTGCTTCTCCCTCTCCCACTCCTTGTGCTTGTGCTCGCTCGCTCTCTCTCTCTGTCAGAGAAATAAAATCATATATTTTTTTAAGGCAGCGGTATCAGGTCTGTGTCTAGATTCTTTGCTCTTTAGTTTCCGCGCACACCCAGTAGTTGGGCAGGGCGCGTTGGAGAGTCGGCTTGGTGCCCGGCCTTTGCTCAGCGGCCAGTTCACCGTGCGGGTCTCCCTCTGGGCGCTCTATTCCGCTCCACTGAGCGGGTTGGTTGGTTTGTTTGTTTTTAAACCACCACCACACTGTCTTTATTACTGCGCTTTATGGTAAATCTGCGGTCGAGTAGGGACAGTCCTCCAACTTTGTTCCTCAGTTTCGTGCGGTTCGTTCGGAGTCACTCGCGTCTGCACGGAAGCTCTAGAACCGTCTGTGAGTGTCCGCGGAATGGCTGCGTCCGGATTCGGTCGCGCTCAGTCGAGTCTCAGGTGTGCAGTGGGCTGGGGGCGGGGGGGGGGGGGCGGGAGCTGTCGCGCTCTGCAGGGGCAGGTCAGAGGGGACACAACCCATCCCCGCGTCCTCCCCACCCGAGCTGGAGCGCGGCTGGAGCCCCCGCTGTGCGTGCAGACGTGCGTGAGAGAGAGACGGACAGAGGGACACGGTCCCAAAGCTTAGGGCGGGCATCCGTTTGAATTTGGCGAGGGTCTTCGCGTCCTCCCGGCGGGAGAGGCCAGGTCCCGGCAGCCCTGAGCCCACAGCGCGGTCTGGGGGGGTCCCGGGGGTCTCCTCCCACGGCCAGTCCCGCCCGGCGGCCCCGGCCCCTCCACGCCACCTTTGGCTGTCCGGGCCCTGCCCTCAGACCCCCGAGTCCCAGGGCCCTCTGGCCCGCGAACAGGGCAACCAGGTGCCCCCCGCAAATCCCGCTCTTCGCGCCTCGGGTATGACCTGGTGAAGGTGATTCGGGTCACGGCGTGGTATGCGACCTCGGGGACAGGGTGCGGGCCGCCGCGGGGCAGCGACCTCAGAGGATGGTGTTAGAGGGGAGAAGGCGTCACCTCCGCGAGCTGATGGCGCGTTGCGGTCGCTGTGAGGCTTTGATGGTGCAGGAGTGGGCGGGGCAGTGGTCCGCAGGGACCATATAGCTCCCCGCCCCAGGAGGGTCGTACCTGGACCCAGGACACCCCCTGGGGCGGGCGGGCGGGGCCCCCTCTCCCTCACCTCCCTACCCCCCGCCCCAGGCTTCCACTGCGCTTTGTGATGGGTGTGACACTGCGACGTGACTGACTCCGCGGAGGTCCGCACCCCGCACCCTCTTCTCGGCCCCGACCCCCGGCCGAGTCACTGCTTGCGGGGCGGCAGTGCGCCCCAATCCCGCGGCCCCAGAGCCTTGCACGAAGCCCCCTTTTGAGAGCCGGTAGTTTCCGACGTGGGAGAGCCGCGTCCGTGTTCCAAGGGCCGGGCGCAGCCCCAGCGCGGCGAGCTCCGGGAGGACTTCATCCCAGCGGGGGCGGAACGTGCGTGGCCTTGACTGTCCCTGAGGGTTATTCTTGGCGGAGTGAAGTGCCGGGAGCCCCAACACGCAAGCGGCGCCAAGCTGCTCCCGCTCAAGAAACGAAACGACGTATTGGGTTTCGTGCGCTTTCTCGCGGGAACGGGCTCTGCGCGCTCCGGCGACAGTAGTTCATGGAACAGCAAGGACAGACCCGGCACTAGCGCAGGCGCACGTGCGGGCTCCGTGGCTTAGCTGGTTAAAGCGCCTGTCTTGTAAACAGGAGATCCTGGGTTCGACTCCCAGCGGGGCCTAGGCTTTTTCCTCTTCTCCTCTTCTCCGAAAGCTGCTTTCCCCTTATATAAATTCTGATCCAATCACTCCGAAGCAGTTGTGACTGCAAAACTCTCACTTTGAAGGGAAAGGGGTGTGCTTCTTTATGATAACTGACAGAGAGGGAAACAGAATGGAAATGGACTTACTGTGGATGAGAGCTGAGAAATCCAGAAATCAGTAACTTCCTTTGTGATAACTTTGCTGAAGCTCCTCCCTGTCCTCTCATTTTTGGGGAGGGGTGGAGGAAGAACAAGAAAAATGTTCCCAACGCTGAAAGCCTTTTTCTGAATTCCATATAATTAATTAGTGACTTGAGAGAATCCAGCATGTTATGGTTTTCCGAATACTACTACATTATGAAATAGTAGTGTATATTTTCTTATAGGTCTTCAGTTTTCAAGGAAGGGTTTTAGTCCCCAAGGAACTAAATAAGTTAGCCCCACTGGAAACTGAATTTTAATTCTGCAGTTAAAAACATAGAATGATCCTATAATGCAGTGATTTCTAAGCTGGGTGCGCATTTAAATCACCAAGGGAGCTTGTTCACATACAGTGTCTTGGTACTCATCCCCAGAAGTTTTAATTCCGGTTTGCTGAAGGACCCAGAGATGCATACTTTTAGCAAGTACTCTAAGTGATTTTGAAGCAAGTGAATTACCTTTGCAGAACTCCACATTACAGACATAGCTGAAGGAAAAGTGAGGTCAACAAATGCCCTTTGCACTTTCGTACTAATTCAGAAACATCTGCATACCCTCCTATCATCAAATTAGAATTATTGGAAGTCTGCAATATCCCAGGTGTTTGCAGATACACTCTCACTTAATCAACCCAACAATCCTGTCAAATATGTCTAATAATCAGCTCTTTGAAGATGAGGAAACAGGCTCAGTAATGTAATCAGACGGACAGTAAGGTCAGAGCTCAATGTCAAACCCAAGCCTGTCTGTCTGATTGTAGAACCATGCCTTTCTTATGATACCTGTCTTCTATTTTTATTAGGGTCAAGAATGAAGGCTTTGGCCACAGAGCCAAACAAAATTAAGCAACTTAGACTGATCTAAAACCTTAGTCTTATGGGTTTGGGAGCCCGAGATAACTTTCTGTTTTCTGTGAGAAAGTACTTGCCCAGAAAACACCTGACTCATGTTGGAATCCTGGAAGAGGAAAATGTAAAATAAAACTTGGGAAATCTATGGGAAAAGTTCTCCATGAAGAATGAACAGGGCAAATGAACAAACTGAATTGATCTTCTCTATCTCCTGGGCTCTCTCTGCTTTTGCCTGGGACATCCTCTCCTCCTCCCCTGATCCTTTGGATAGAAACATAGTGTATCAGTCAGCCAGGGCTGCCGTAACAAAGTATCACAAACCAAGTGGCTTACAGGACAAGTTCATCTTCTTAGAGTTCTGGAGGCCAGAGGTCTCAGATAAAGGTGCCGTCAGAGCTGGTTTCATGGTGCGGCCTTGCCTCTCCCTGGCAGGCCTCCACCTTCCTGCTTTGTCTTCACGTGGCCCTTCAAGGAGAGAGAGACGGTGAGACAGCTTTGGTATCACTTTCTCTTCCTATGAGGACACCAGTCTTATTAAGTAAGGGCACTGCCCTTAGGACCTCATTTAACCTTAATTCCTTAAAGGTCCTATCCCAAAATATAGTCAACGTTAAGGGCAGGGGGAACACAATTTAGTCCGTAACCGGTGGGAGAGGGAGAATCCCATGACTCAGCTCTGAGTGACAGCTTCATCTGGACAGCATCTAATTAGCTAAGTCCACCTGAAGAGGCAGCTTTGTGGATGTGCAGAAAGTGTGGAGATAAAGGTATTGTCACAGAGTTAGCAAGGCTTTGGGCTTTAAAGCACTTTTTTCTTTTTTCTTTTTTTTTTTTTTAAGATTTTAGTGTTTGTCAGAGACAGAGAGCACAAGCAGGGGGAGCAGCGGGCAGAGGGAGAGACAGGCTTCTGCCTAGCAAGGAACCCAATGCGGGACTTGATTCCAGAAGCCTGGGAGACACCCAATTAACTGAGCCACACAGGTATCCTACTTTCAAAGCACTTTTTAAATTACTTTAAATCTACACATATTAACCTACTATCATCACCATCATCATTGCCAACGGAGTATTTGTTTGGTTTCTGAAAACTGTTGGGGTAAATCCTACTCTCCCTTGCTGTTAAGATGGGATCAATAAGTGGAAGGACTGATGTAATCTGTCATCATAACTGGAACTGCAAGTGAGAGATGGACACTGTTTCTCCAGGGAGGTTCATTTGCCAATGACAGCCCCTCCGGAACCACTGGCATAGTGGTGAGAACTGGTTTTGTCTGCCTTTAATTCAGACTTGGAACCTATTTCTACAGAAGTACGTTCATCCTACCTGCCGTCTCAAGACCCTTAGTGGCTCTTACTGGATCCCAGCCAAATTGTACCTGCTTCCCCCTCTCAGGACTTTTGGAATCCAACCCTTTTGCAAACTTTCTCCCAACTAAATGTCTATCACTAATGACACCTGCTTGATACAAGTTCGGCTGAGAAGAGGTGTGTGCTTATGGTATCTCTTTCTATGCACCCAGCCTAGATGGCGCTGGGGTTGTTCAGTTTTATTTCGTTCTGAGACAGAAAACGAAGGTTCCAGATTCCGAACAAGATCAGGCAGGGTGAGATGACTCCATGAGCTAAGTGACTTCTCATTGTGCCAGACCAAGGGCTATCCTTTGTTGACTTTAATTTCAGAATTATGTCCGAAAGTTCCTGCTACCTTGGCGACCGAGGAAAGAGAACAGGTCAAGTCACTAAAGACTGGTTCTCTAAAGGGCGATACTTGGAAGACAAATGGGAAGATCAAATGTCATGAACAGTGACCAAGAAGCCGAAGCACTGAGGACTGGGGGTGGGGGAGTGGTGCTGTGGGATCTTGTTTTACTCTTCTTCATCTCAACTCAGATACACGAGCTTTCTGGCAAATGTAGCTTATTGTGTTCTCTCTTTTTGGAGAAGTGTTCCTTTGCCACTGCCTCTGCCTCAGTGTCTGTCCCTGTCCCTGTCCTTGGTGGTTAAACAGCAACAACAAACCATCCTAACAATGAATTCAGGTAGTTACGTGACATTTTGTGATGCGGAAGTTGGTCGAGTTGACCTAGAGGTGTCTTAGGGAAGCAGGAATCCATCCTCTGGTGAGCGGATGGACCCACAAGCCAAGCTTCACATTTACCTTTTTCAGGAGACCTTTTTTGGTTGAATCACGTATTCCTATCAATTTGCACATGCATGCCCCTTTCAGTTCACGGAATTTCCATTCTCCCGGCCCCTACGCACCCATCTCCTGACTTCCCAGCTGACGTTCTCAGCCTCTCTCCCTGGACTCCTGCAAATTTCTAGCCAACCCCCAGCTTCCAGTCCCCTCCTCTTCGATCCCTCACCCCATGGCCGCAGCAAATGCTCTGAGTGCTGCTCACGCCATCTCACAGCCCTCCCCAAAGCATCTTCATTTGCTCAGACTCCTTAACCGAGTATTCGAGACCGTCCATGTTACTCAGGTTATCTTTACATCCTGGCTTTCCACTGCAGCCCTGCGTGTACCCTACGCTGCAATGATGATACTGCGAGCATCCGTCCGTCAAAGAATGCGCACATACCTCTCGGATGCCCTTTGCCTTCACTTAGGGACACCGAGATCGCCTTCCATTCCTCCTTACCTTCTTACCTCGGCAGCTGCCGTAAGTAAGTTCAGGACCATTTCTTACTCATTGTACTTCATATGCACATGTCCCCCTCTGGAAGTCTGTGGGATCATCTTGTCCTGATTTATCTGAATTTCATGAACAATGCAACCACATGTGGGTCTTTTTTCTTTTGCTATGCTTGGATAGCTGGACACTCATGTCTTTTAGTTTGGGAATTTTTAAAGATAAATTCATTGGCTGATTTCTTCCTGTATATTTTCACATTCCTTCTAGGTAGAACTCTACCATTCAGATTTGAATGTTGATGAGGGAGGAAGAACACTTATTTTCTAATCCCTGCTTTTAATACAGTGGGAGAAGTTCCTGTACATTCACCAGGCAGGAAATGTATGTGGGAATGTTTCCAATTTATCGCAACTCTCTCCTTCATAGTTTTGAGAAAGAAAAAGGAATTTATCGGATTGGTAGACTTAAATTTTTTAATTAAAAAAATTGCAGTATAACCTATAATATTGTTTTTTAAGTTTTTTAAATTTATTTTTTTAAAGATTTATTTATTGGGGTTCCTGAGTGGCTCAGTGGGTTAGGCCTCTGCTTTCGGCTTGGATCGTGATCTCAGGGTCCTGGGATAGAGCCCCACATTGGGCTTTCTGCTCAGCGGGGAGCCTGCTTCCTCCTCTCTCTCTGTCTGCCTCACTGCCTACTTGTCATCTCTCTCTCAAATAAACAAAATCTTTAAAAAAAAGATTTATTTATTTAAGAGAAGGAGCAGGGGGAGGGGTAGAGGGAGAGGGAAACAAGTAGACTTCCTGCTGAGAGGGAGGCCTCCTGTTGAGTGGGAGCCCCATGACCCAGGACCCTGAGATCATGACCGGGCTGAAATCAGCTGCTTCACTGACTGAGCCACCCAGGCACTCCTATTTTATTTTTTTTAATTGAAGTACAATTAATGTACGGTGTCCAGAGCAAATATCATCCTCAATGGGAAAAAGCTTGCAGCCTTCCCGTTGAGATCAGGCACACGACAAGGATGCCCACTCTCACCACTCTTGTTCAACATAGTATTAGAAGTCCTAGCAACAGCAATCAGACAACAAAGAGAAATCAAAGGTATCCAAATTGGCAAGGAAGAAGTCAAACTCCCTCTCTTCACAGATGACCTGATTCTTTATATGGAAAACCCCAAAGACTCCACCCCCAAACTACTAGAACTCATACAGCAATTCAGTAACGTGGCAGGATACAAAGTCAATGTACAGAAATCAGTGGCTTTCTTATACACTAACAATGAAAATACAGAAAGGGAAATTAGAGAATCGATTCCATTTACTATAACACCAAGAACCATAAGATACCTGGGAATAAACCTAACCAAAGAGGTAAAGGATCTGTACTCAAGGAACTACAGAACACTCATGAAAGAAATCGAAGAAGACACAAAAAGATGGAAGACTGTTCCATGCTCTTGGATTGGAAGAATAAACATTGTTAAAATGTCTATACTGCCTAGAGCAATCTATACTTTTAATGCCATTCCGATCAAAATTCCACCGGTATTTTTCAAAGAGCTGGAGCAAATAATCCTAAAATTTGTATGGAATCAGAAGAAACCCCGAATTACTAAGGAAATGTTGAAAAACAAAAATAAAACTGGTGGCATCACGTTACCTGATTTCAAGCTTTACTACAAAGCTGTGATCACCAAGACAGCGTGGTACTGGCATAAAAATAGACACATAGACTAGTGGAACAGAGTGGAGAGCCCAGATATGGACCCTCAACTCTATAGTCAAATAATCTTCGACAAAACAGGAAAAAATATACAATGGAAAAAAAGACAGTCTCTTCAATAAATGGTGCTGGGAAAACTGGACAGTGATATGCAGAAGAATAAAACCCGACCATTCTCTTACACCGTACACAAAGATAAACTCGAAATGGATAAAAGACTTCAATGTGAGACAGGAATCCATTAGAATCCTAGAGGAGAACATAGGCCATAGCCTCTTTGATATCAACCACAGCAACTTCTTCCAAGATATGTCTCCAAAAGAAAGGAAACAAAAGCGAAAATGAACTTTTGGGACTTCATCAAGATCAAAAGCTTCTGCACAGCAAAGGAAACAGTCAACAAAACAAAAAGGCAACCCACGGAATGGGAAAAGATGTTTGCAAATGACAGTGCAGACAAAAGGTTGATATCCAGGATCTATAAAGAACTCCTCAAACTCAACACACACAAAACAGATAATCATATCAAAAAATGGGCAGAAGATATGAACAGACACTTTTTCAATGAAGACATACAAATGGCTATCAGACACATGAAAAAATGTTCATCATCACTAGCCATCAGGGAGATTCAAATTAAAACCACATTGAGATACCACCTTACACCAGTTAGAATGACCAAAATCAGCAAGACAGGAAACAACGTGTGTTGGAGAGGATTGGAGAAAGGGGAACCCTCTTACACCGTTGGTGGGAATGCAAGTTGGTGCAGCCACTTCGGAGAACAGTGTGGAGATTCCTGAAGAAATTAAGAATAGAGCTTCCCTATGACCCTGCAATTGCACTGCTGGGAATTTGCCCCAAAGATACAGATGTAGTGAAAAGAAGGGCCATCTGTACCCCAATGTTCATAGCAGCAATGGCCACGGTCGCCAAACTGTGGAAAGAACCAAGATGCTCTTCAACAGATGAATGGATAAGGAAGATGTGGTCCATATACACGATGGAGTATTATGCCTCTATCAGAAAGGATGAATACCCAACTTTTGTAGCAACATGGACGGGATTGGAAGAGATTATGCTGAGTGAAATAAGTCAAGCAGAGAGAGTCAAGTATCATATGGTTTCACTTATTTGTGGAGCATAACAAATAACATGGAAGACATGGGGAGATGGAGAGGAGAGGGAGTTGGGGGAAATTGGAGAGGGAGGTGAACCATGAGAGACTATGGACTCTGAAAAACAACCTGAGGGTCTAGAAGGGGCAGGGGGTGGGAGGTTGGGGAGCCAGGTGGTGGGTAATAGGGAGGGCACGTATTGCATGGTGCACTGGGAGTGTGCAAAAACAATGAACACTGTTATGCTGAAAAGAAATAAAAAAAATATATGGTGTTAGGGGTGCCTTTATCTCTAAAAAATAAGTAAGTCTTTTAAAAACACATACAGTGTTAAATTAAGATTAGTTATCTTGCAAATGGAGCTAAGCACGCTTGACTCAGCCACCTTGTCTCTGGTTGAATGTAACTTGTCTTCAGGATTCATCCTGCTCTGCTTCGCCATATGCTTGACCTATAGGCAGAGTCATCATGTGGTGTTGTGTGTGTGTGTGTGTGTGTGTGTGTGTGTGTGTTGGGGATGGGCGTGGGCGGGTCATCCATTTGTGCCAGTAACTGATGGGGTAGGTGCTCTCAAGGGTGAAGGAAAAGCAAGATGATTCGCTTGCATGACGTAGACCGTGATCTTCAGGCAGCTCTAACAACAATAATGCAAACACATTTTGATCATCTCTCTGGCATCTATTTCCATTTTTCATTTTGTTTTGAATTCATGAAGAGAACACTAGTGTTATTAGTCAAGTCCTCTAAAACCTGACAGGTCTCCTGATCTGATATTCTTTTTTTTTATCTCTTTTATTCCTTTCCTATATCTATATTTTTGTTCTACTTTCTAAGAATTTCCCACAACCTTTCAAAACTTTTATTTAATCTTTCCTTTATATCATATAATTTTCAACTACTATTTCGTGTTCTCTAAATATGCCCCCAATTTTCCAAGAATTCTCTTTGTGTTTCAAGGTTACAGTATCTCTTTAATGTCACCCGAGGTTTTCTCCTCCCTCCATTGTCTCTTTGAGTTATTTTTAAAAACCACTCGTATTTGCTTTTGTCTGTATCTTAGAGTTAAAAGCTGTCCTCAGATGTTTGGTTATTCTGGTCCACTCATTTCAGAGTGAGAAACCGCAGTGATGGCTGGTGGCTTTGTGGACACGAGGAGCTTGCTGTTGGGTGACTTCCCTCTGAATTCCTGTTTCCTTTCCAGCTTCCAAAATACTCGACATTGCTTTTCTGTTGTCATTTTTCCTTCCCAACCTCTTTTCCTTCGTGAGATTATACCTTTGAAAAATTCTTTTACTGCCATTGTGGTAGACAAAGGCCTTTGTTTTATGTGTCATGTTTAACCTGAGTTCCATATCTGGTATTTGAGAGAGTTCAGTAACACTCACCTTCATGATGTCACCACTTTCTTGCTTCCTGCCTACAGGTGATTTCTTCCACCTCCAAATTCTCTTCACCCTTTACCTGTACATCTAGGATGGCACTTAGCACATTTTTAGTGATTCTTAGTTATTTGTGTGCATGTAGAGAGATACTGGTGTATCATCTTCTTGGAATGGGGGATCTTGTTAGTTTTCCTGCCCTGCAGTGCCTAATACTGTGCCTTGTGCTTAGTAGGCATAAAAGTTACGTTAATTTAATGAGCAAATGCATAAATGACTGTAAGCGAATCAACCAAAATATTCTGATTTTAAATATTAAGGCCATATGCTATGTCTTGAGAATTGTGGGTATGTTAATTTTCTTTTATATGCATTTCCGCTTATGAAATACCTTGCTTCCATGAATAGTTTATAAGGTCTTTAAAGGAAGAAGGGTAATTGTTGGATCTTATGGTAAGAGTATGTTTAGTTTCATAAGAAACTTCTAGACTGTCTTCCAAGGTGGCAGAACAATTTTGTGTTCTCACCAGCAATGAATGAGAGGTCCTACAGCCGCACATCCTTGCTAGCATTTCGTGTCATTGTTCTGAATTTTGGCCATTCTAATGGTCAGGAAGTGAAATTTTGTTGTTGTTCTAATTTGCATTTCTGTGATGATGTATGTCTTAGCCCACCTGGGCTGCTAAAATCAAATGCCCAAGACTGGGAAGCCCGAGATCATGGCAGTGGCAGGTGTGGTGTCTGGCAAGGAACCACTTTGTGGTTAACAGGTAGCACCTTCTAGCTGTAACCACCCATGGTCCTTGGGAGGTACAGGGCGACTGGGTGTTCTCTTTTATTGTAAGAGCACCAACCCCATATAAAAAGGGCCACCTTCATGAGGTAAGGCCTCCCAAAGGCCCCACCTCCTAACGCCATCTCACTGGGAATTAGGTTTTAATGTATGAATTTGGTGAAGGGGAGAGGGATAAAACATTTAGTCTATAGCAACATATGGTGTGGACTGTCTTTACATGTGCTTATTTGCCTTCTGTATTTCTTCTTTAGTGAGCTAAGGTCCTTGGCCTGTTGTATTTATTTTTTTGTGTATGCTATGTTATTCATCATAAAATACATCATGAGTTTTTGGTGCAGTATTCCAAGATTCATTGTTTATGGCCTGTTTTAAAATCAGGTTGTTTATTGTTGAGTTTTAAGAGTTCTTTATGTATTTTGAATAACAGTCCTTTATCAGATATGTCTTTTGCAAATATTTTCTCCCAGTCTGTAGCTAATATTTTCATCTTCTTGATAGGTACAGCATTGTCAAGCAAGGCAGCTTCATTAGACAAAAGAATGCCCCTTGGCTAGAATGGGAGGCTGTGTGGTGGGGAGCCATGGACACCCTGGATGCCACATATCTCCTCATTCCAATTCTCTTTCCTCATCAGTGCCCTGACTAATGAGAGATCTTCAGAAAATTTCAACCCACTTTCTGGTACCATTTTCTGTATTAGTCAAGGTATTTTGTTGTAAACAAAGAAAACAATTCTGGGGGCGCCTGGGTGGCTCAGTCAGTTAAGCATCTGCCTTCGGCTCAGGTCATGCTCCCAGGGTCCTGGAATCGAGTCCCGCATCAGGCTCCCTGCTCAGTGGGGAGTCTGCGGCTCCCTCTGCCCCTGGCCCCACTCATGTGCTCTCTCTCTCTTACTCTCTCTCTCAAATAAAATCTTCAAAAAAAAATACTGAGAATTTAAGCGAATATTAGAAGAGTGGTAGTTCACAGAATCAGTGTGAGAGGTGAAGAATCAAATTTGACAAACAAGCAGACATGAAGGGAAACAAGCTATAGCCAAGATCCGGAAAGAGACCCTGTAGGACATATCTTGTAGTGCTGTCCCCTAGGACACTAATCAGGAAGGCATCTGCTCTGACAGTCCCTCCCCCCAACCTCATATTTTTACCTCATTTTTCCAAGATTCAAACCCTCTATGGAAGCATCTGATTGACCCAGTTGAGATCAGATGCACCTTAGCTGCATAGTTGCTGGAGAATACACTGCTCACCGCCCCGCACAAGCACCGTAACCGATGATGTCCACTAGCGGTCACACAGTGCTTTGGTTTAGGAAAAAATATATCTGAAACTTGTCTGCTGAAAGGACTTTTCTTTTTTTCCTTTTTTTTTAAAAAAAATATTTTATTTATTTGACACAGAGAGCAGAAACAGGGGGAGAGGCAGAGGGAGAGGGAGAAGCAGACGCCCCACTGAGCAGGGAGCCCGATGCGAGGCTTGATTCCAGGACTCCGAGATTATGACCTGAGTCAAAGGCAGATGCTTTACCAACTGAGCCAATCAAGTGCCCCTAGAGGATATTTTTAATTTATTTTTTATTTATTTATTTTTTTAAAGATTATTTATTTATTTGACAGAGAGAGAGAGAGAGAGAGAGATCGCAAGTAGGTAGAGAGGCAGGCAGAGAGAGATGGGGAAGCAGGCTCCCTGCTGAGCAGAGATCCCGATGTGGGGCTCGATCCCAGGACCCTGAGATCATGACCCTGAGATCATGACCTGAGCCGAAGGTAGAGGCCCAACCCCCTGAGCCACACAGGTGCCCCAAGAGGACATTTTTTAAAGAAAAAAATTCCTCTAGATTTCTACCTCTCTAATTTGAGAATAATTTTTATGTATTTACATTGTGTATTTGGAGAGATTAAAAATATATATACATAAACACACACACAAACATTTATATATAGAGAGAGAAAGAACAAAATTTTAGATAATGTATTTCAAATTTTTCTGATCTATTTTATCAATCACCCGTATTTTTTTCACTTTTTAAAAATTTCTTTTCAGCGTAACAGTATTCATTGTTTTTGCACCACACCCAGTGCTCCATGCAATACGTGCCCTCCCTATTACCCACCACCTGTTCCCCCAACCTCCCACCCCCCGCCCCTTCAAAACCCTCAGGTTGTTTTTCAGAGTCCATAGTCTCTTATGGTTCACCTCCCCTTCCAATTTCCCTCAACTACCTTCTCCTCTCCATCTCCCTATGTCTTCCATATTATTTGTTATGCTCCGCAAATAAGTGAAACCATGTGATAATTGACTCTCTCTGCTTGACTTATTTCACTCAGCATAATCTCTTCCAGTCCCATCCATGTTGCTACAAAAGTTGGGTATTCATCCTTTCTGATGGAGGCATAATACTCCATTGAATCACCCATATTTAAATAAAACACTCTATCTTATTTCTATATAATGACCTTAGGGTTTGTATAATAATTTTAGGTCTCTTTTGACTTTGAAATATATTATCTGTCTGGGATATCTGGGTGGCTCAGTCAGTTAAGCATCTTTCTTTGGCTCACGTCATGATCCCCGGGTTCTGGGATGGAGCCCTGCTCACTGGGGAGCCTGCATCTCTCTCTCCCACTCCCCCTGCTTGTGTTCCCTCTCTCGATGTCTCACTCTCTGCCAAATAAATAAATAAAATCTTTAATATATATGGATATATATCTATATTTATCTATCTATCATCTATCTATCTATCTATCTATCTATCTATCTATATATATATATATCTATCTGTATCTATCTCCACCTCTATTTCTTGAGAAGCATTTGTGGGATAGGTGAGTAAGAAGACTATTATACATATGTATCTAAGTATTACTAATAACTATATTTTTGCCTAATGAGCACTGTGTTAAACTTACAACAAAAGAAATGGCCTCTAAAACACCCACATGCAAGGATTCCTAGCTAAGTGATCCTTCAGGGCTAAGGAAGCTACCTGATCAGGAAACTTGGATTTAGGTCCTGGCTCGGTGGACCTCAATAACCTACTTCATTTCCCTGAACCTTGGTTTCTTCAACTGTAAAATGGTTTGAATTTAAAAAACAAATGCAAAAACTTTTTATTGAAATATACCTATATTTGAAAATACACAAGTTATAGGTACTCAAGTAAATGAAATTCATAAAGTGAAACCACCCACGTAACCACCACCAAGGTCAAGAAATAGAACACTACCCGTTCCCCGGAAGACCCGCCTGTGCTCCTTCCCCCCTTCCTGTTGTGACTTCCAGCACCGGATATTGGTCTTCCCAGTTTGAATTTCATGTAAATGAAGTCACGAAGCATGTGTCTTTTTGTGTTTGCCTTCTTTCGCTATTATGTTTGTGAAATTTATCACTGTGGCTTGTAGCTGTAGTCCATTTTGATTGTTGCATAGTATTCCATTGTATGAATAAAGTTAATTTTTAAAAATTTTTTAAGATTTAAAAAAATCTTTTAAAAATATTTTATTTATGATTTTTTAAAGATTTAAAGATGTTTAAAGATTCTTTAAATCTTTTTTTTAAAGATTTTATTTATTTATTTGACAGAGAGAGAGATGACAAGTAGGCAGAGAGGCAAGCAGAGAGAGAGGGGGGAAGCAGGCTCCCCACTGAGCAGGGAGCCCAATGTGGGGCTCAATCCCAGACCCTGAGCCAAAGGCAGAGGCTTAACCCGCTGAGCCACCCAGGTGCCCCTAAAGATTTTCTAAATCTTTAAAGATTTCCTAAATCTTTAAAGATTTTCCTAATTTTTTAAAAAAGATTTTATTTATTTATTTGGGAGAGAGAGAATGCACACAAGCAGAGTTAATGGCAGGCAGAGGGAGAAGCAGACTCCCCACTGAGCAAACAGCCCGACGCGGGACTTGATCTGAGGACCCAGGGATCATGACCTAAGCTGAAGGCAGATGCTTAACTAACTGAGCCAACCAGGCATCCCTAAACTTAAGTTTTTGTATCCATCCTACTGTTAATGGTCATTTGGGTTGTTTCCACTTTAGAGCTATTTAAATGCTGCATGCACATGTCTTTAGATGCAAATATATATTCATTTCTGGTGGCTATCTCTAAAAGTAAAACTCCTGGTCGTAGAATACGCATGTGTTTAGCTTTGGAGATATGCCAAAGAGTTTCCCCAAAATAATATTACCAATTTACACTCTCATCAACAACGTATGCAAGTTCTCATTGCTCCATAATCCTTGCTAACGTGTGGCACTGTGGATCCATTTTTAAAATATCTATGAGTGAACACGGGCTGCTTCCATATCTTGGCAGTTGTAAATAATGCTACAATAAACACAACAGTGCACGTATCTTTTTGAATTAATGTTTTTGTTTCCTTTGGGCAGATATCCAAGTGTGGAAAACTGGATCTTAAGGTAATTCTATTAATTTTTTGAGGAACTTCATGCTGTTTCCCACAGTGGTGGCACCAATTTACATTCCCACTGACAATGCACGGAGAGTACCTCTTCCCTGCATCCTCATCAACACTTGTTACTTACTTCTTTCTTTTTGGTCTTGGCCATTCTGACATGTGTGATATTGTGGTTTTGATATGCATTTTCCTGATGATCAGTGATATTGAGCATCTTTTCATGTGTCTCTTGGCCATGGGTATATCTTCTGTGGAAAAATGTCTATTTCTGTCTTCTGCCCTCTTTTGAATTGTATTATTAGGGGGCTCTTTGGTGCGGAGTTGTATACATTCGTTATATATTTTGGATATTAGTCCCTTATTGGATACGTCACTTGTAAATATCTTCTCCCATTTAGTATTTTGCCTTGCTTTTTGTTGATGTTTTCCTTTGCTGTGCAAAAGCTGTTTATTTTGGTGTAGTCTTGATAGTTTAATTTTGCTTTTGTTTCTGTTGCCTGAGGAGGTATATCTAGAAAAATGTTGCTTGGTCCAATGTCAAGAAATTACTGCTTATGTTTTCTCTTAGGAGTTTTATGGTATTGAGTCTCACATTTAGTTCTTTAACCCATTAGTTCATTTTTGTGTGTGGTGTGAGAATGTGGTCCAGTTTCATTCTTCTGCATGTAGCTGCTCAGTTTTCCCAGCATCATTCATTGAAGAGACTGTCTTTTTCCCATTGGATATTCTTGCCTCCTTCCTCAAAGATTAGTTGACCACATATGTGTGAGTTTATTTCTGGGTTGTGTGTTCTGTTCCACTGATCAGTGTGTCCATCTTTGTGCCAGGACCATACCATTTTGATTACTAGACGTTTGCTGGATACCTTGAGATCTGTCGGATACCTCCAGTTTTGTTCTTTTTCAAGATTGCTTTGGCTATTCAAGGTCTGTTGTGGTTCCATACAAGTTTGAGTACTGTTTATTCTAATTTTGTGAAAAATGTTGTTGGTATTTTGGTAGAGATTGCATTAAATCAGTAGATTGCATTGGGTAGTATGGACATTTTAACAATATACGTTCTTCCAGTATATTCCATTCACGAGCATGGAATATCTTTGCATCTGTTTGTGCCATCTTCAATTTCTTCCATCAATATTTTACAGGTTTTGAAATATATATGAATCCATTTTTAACAGAGATTTCAGCATTCATGTTGTGATTGCTTAAGAAATATCTAATGGCCTGTCATATCGACAATGTTCGAAAGCTTGAAAACATAGTTGGGGAGGCTGTGTGAAAACAGGCATTCTCACACTTTGCTGTTGAGAGTGTAAAATAATACAATGCTTGCAAAGGTACTTTCCTTTCTCTCTTCCCTCCTCTTTCTTCATTGTTCATTTTAGCATTATTTGTTAAAACAAAATACTGGAAACAATCCAAATACCATCCCTTACAGACTGGTTGGGAAAATTCTGGTATGGCCACATGATGGAGTACTATGCCACTGCAAGCAAGCAAGCAAGCAATAAGTAGATAGATAGATAGAAGGATATTTCAATGAACAGGTAATTTCCAGGTTATTTTAGTAAGCGATAAAGCAAGGTGCCAAAGAATGTATATAATATGATAATTCATAGCAGTAAAGAAGGTAATGCTTAAATTTGTAAGAAAAGAGAGAAGAAAGGAAAGACGAAGGAAAAGAGGAAGGAAAGACAGGATAAATTAAAACTAATGAAAATGGGGTGTGAATATACAGTTGACCCTTGAACAATGCAGGGGTTGGAGTACTGACCCCCACGCAGTCAAAAATCTGTGTATAACTATTGACGCCTCCAAACTGAACTACTAACAGGTTACACTTAACTGGAAGTCTTACCAATAACATAATTAGTAGATTTATAGATACTTTATATGTTACATATATAATATACTATATTCTTATAGTACAGTAAGCTAGAGAAAATAAAATGTTAAGGAAATTATAAGGACGGGGCCTGGGTGGCTCAGTGGGTTAAGCCTCTGCCTTCGGCTCAGGTCAGGAATTGAGCCCCGCATCAGGTTCTCTGCTCAATGGGGAGCCTGTTTCGCCCTCTCTTTCTGTCTGTTTCTCTGCCTACTTGTCATCTCTGTCAAATAAATAAAAATCTTTTTAAGAAATTAATTAACTAATTAAAATCTTTAAAAAAGGAAGTCATAAGGGAAATACATTTATAGAACTGTACTGTATTTAATGAAAAAATCTGTGTATAAGTGAACCTGCACAGTTCAAACCCATGGTGTTCCAGGGTCAACTCTATATAGAGTAAAGGAGTTAGGGATGGAAACAGAACTCTGGATGTATCCTTTTATATCATTTAGACTTTGAACTAAGTGTTTTGCATGTTCATAAAGGAAATGAAAAGGGATGAAAGGAAAACAAACCCTGAAATAGAAAAACAAACAGAAACAAATGATCCTAACTGTATATCAAGCTTATAACATAAGTATAAAGAGAAAAGAATTCACATTAATGTATGTATACAGTACTCTGTACTCCCCCTAATAGGATATATTTCAAGAACCAATAAACAAGCAAAGCAAGCAAAGAAATTTCGAACTCCACACAGCAGGTATACTGTTGCTAGTGACATGGGCACTGTGAATTTGAAACGATTTTGTTTACATTGCAAGACAGAGCAAATTGGGTGAATATATATGGAGCTGTTAGGAAAAACAGAAAGGAAAAGGAAAAACAAACTGAATTTGTATTTGAATTGGAGACAATTTATACAATTCTGAAGAAAATATAATTGTGGGTAGGGCTGCAAAGCTGTATCCCGGTGCCAATGAGAGGATCCATTGGTTTCTGTATACCGTCCTCCACTGAAGGGAACCTGAGCTTCATGGAACAATGGTGGATTCTAGGTCTAGAGCAGGAAAAGCGTAAAAGGAGCCTGAAATATCTTGAATAAATGCACGAAAACTGTTTCTTTGCAGGAATGACACTAAGAAAGGCGGAAGGAATGCACGACACTTTCCTTGTTTGTTCCATGGGGATAATTGCGCCTAACTTACAGCGTTGCTATTTAGAATGAATGAGTTAATACGTGCAAAACTCTAGGTTGGCCGTTACTACACTTGCCCCCCTGGGAGACACTGCGCCTCCCCGCGCCTCACTGCACTGGGGAGGAGATTCGCGAGGCGATCACAGAGGCGTGAGGCCTCCGGGCGTGCTAGAAGGAATGCTGCCGGAAGCGCTGTCCCCGGCAGGCGGTCCGCGTGACGCACTTCCGGCCTTTGTAGCCCGGCTCTCCACAGCGGCGGTTGTCAAGGACTTGGAGGGGGTGCGGTCTGGCCGGGTGACTTCCGCCTCCCGCGGATGCCGGGTGAGCTTCGGGGTCCGGCTCGGCCGAGGGCGGTCAAAGGGGCCGGTGTGTGCGCGGCGCCCGGCCTGGGTGGGGGAGGCGGCTGGCACCGACCCTCGTCCCCCTGCCGGCCTCCGCGGACGTCTTCCCGCGCCCGGCGGCCGCTGCTGGGGGCCGATTGAGCGAGGAGCAGGAGTCGCGTTACAACGCGCCGCGGCCTCTCGTAGTCTGCTCCGCCGACGGCGGAGGCTCTTGCCTTGTGTTGATTTTCCCTTTTTTAGCAGGTGCTTAAATAGCCGTTGTTGTGTTCGGGCAGGCATAGTTGAAGGCACTTTCCAAGTACTAACTTCGTCACTTGTCGTAACTCTGGGAGGCAGGCGCTGCTGTCACGTGAGCTCCCCTCCTTCCCGCTTTTTTAACGTCGAGAGAGAAGGTCAGGTCACGTCCCAGGGCCAAGCCGCTGCGTCCCAGGGCCAGGCCGTCGTAGGACGCGCCTCCGGGCTGTCTGGCTCCGGGGTCCGTCTGCGGGGCGTCAGCCTTACAGCCACAACCCCGGAGGGTACTTCTCTCCCTGGAATCTCATCCTCCACCTTTCGGACCTCAGTCGTCCTGGGCTTCTAGTTAGGATTTAAGATCGGAGAAGAACAGACCCGAACAGGTGTATGTCCGCTGTTTTAGTTGTGTGTTCACCTGTGCGGTGCATGTTTCCCCGCCCTCTTACCCACCCTGTGCTTTGGGCAGCAGAAAACACGGCCCTCTTGGCGCCAAGGGGAGGGAGCAGCGTTTCATTTAGTCACCTTAACCCCAAAATTGCACATTATCTCTTGAGAATGTGGTTAATTTGCAAGCTTATTAAGTGCCAGGCTTCATGCAAAACCAGTTCGTATACCTTGTCTCATTTACTACCCTTGACAACTTTGCAAAGTAGCTGTCCTCTTTTTGTTAATGAGATTGAGGGTCAGAAAAATCAGGTAGCTTGCCCAAGATCGCACTGCGGGTAAGTCAACGTTCATAACTAGATCTGCTGCCTCATACTACCTTCTACGTACTGCAGATTAATAGGGATTAATAGAGGGTAAGAGCTGTGTTTTGCGTATGTGTGTGTGACGCGCGCACACTCCTGTGCCTGAGGTTAAAGATGGACAGAGAAAGTCTGAAAGGGTCCATTCTAACCATTAACAATGTCTGCTTCTGATGAAGGAATTCTTTATTCTGTACGTCTTGGATTTTTTTTTTATATGAGAAGTAACCGCAGGATAGATTGTGACTGAGGTGAAAGGTGGGGCTCGTGATCTAAGAGCTGGAAAGAGGAAGAGGATGATGGAATGGATGAGGAAGACCTCAGAGGACATGAGAGTCGCATCAAGGTGCAGAGACTGGGTGGGGTTTGACTAAGTGCAGAAGGCAAGACCACGGACATGGAACACGGGTGAGGAAAGCCTGTTGAAAGAAGAGTGAGAAGAAAAGCTTAAGTGGAACTGGCAGTTTTTGCATGTGGAATAGAGGAAAACAAGAGTGGGGCCCCCACAGTTGAAGCTGGAGATGTGACTAGCCTGGAGCCAGGCTTGGGAATGTGGGGATGTGTCCGATAAGTCGTGGGGGGTGTTAGATGGTGATACCAGAGGAGAATGTGGGGATACGTTATGATAAAGACGCATTTGTATCGCATGCTGCTTGGTCTTCACCTACCTGTCTATCCTTGGTGAAGAGCATTTCTCCCTGAGAGTCCTGGTAGATTTGGGGGTATTGAGCTTGTTGGGGCTCTAGGAGAAACCAGCTTTAAAATGCAAATTTTGTTTGTTTGTCCCCCCCCCCCCCCCCCCCCGCTTCCCCCTGTTTGTTTGTTTTCTAAGTGTAAGTGATTATTATGCCAATTATACACCTGGCATGTTCAGATGGTCCCCAAAAACAAAGGATGATTTTTCAGCTTAAGGATGATGGGAAGGTGATTCACATTCAGTGCTACAAATTTCGAGTTTTGGTCTTTTCTCCAGAAAAACTTACAAGAAACAGCTGATATATATTGATATATATACAACCATTCTGTGCTCATACAGCCATTCTGCTTCTCACTTTTAGTACAATACGCAAGTAAAGTACATGAGATTTTCAACACTTCTTTACAACATTGGATTTGTGTTAGGGGATTTTGCCCGACTGGAGCCTAGCATAAGTGTTCTGAGCATGTTTAAGGTACGTGAGGCTAATCTATGATGTTTGGTGGGTGAGGTACATTCAGTGCACTTTCAGTGTGTGTTGTTTCAACTTGTGATGGGTTCATGAGGCCGTCACCCCAGTGTAAGTCGAGGAAGACCTTACAGTGGGGTGATGAACCTAAAAGAGCTTAAGAACTGTATGTGACCGGGAGGGCAGGGTTGTAAAACACTTGGGAAGCATTTTAGAGGCACTGGGTTCAAAGAGGAGCTTGCGATGTGCTGGTGTGAGGCCGTGGGATTTTAGGCCACCAGACAGAAGCAAGATCAGGAGAGGAAAGCAAAGGGGAGCCTAGGCTATATATATCAATCCCCAGGGGGGATTGATTGTAGTGAAACTGAGTAAAGATTTGAAACACCATATAGCAGAAATGATTTTCTATGAGCAGAGCTCAAAGCTTCAGCTTCATTTTCTGTGAATAGAAAATCTTCAACTTAAAACCAAAGTGGGAGGGTGCCTGGGTGGCTCAGTTGGTTAAGCGTCTGCCTTCGGCTCAGGTCATGATCCCAGAGTCCTGGGATCAAGCTCCACATTGGGCTCCCTGCTCCTTGGGGGGCCTGCTTCTTCCTCTCCCTCTGGCTGCCCTTCCCCCTGCTTGTGTGCTCTCAATATCTCTCTGTCAAATAAATAAATAAAATCTTAAAAAAACAAAAACCAAAGTGGTTGGGCAGGAAATAAGAAAAAGACATTTTTGGGGGCCTAGAAAATAGACAAAGCAAGAGGGCACAAGTAGCTGTTTAACCCATGGATGCATGCTCCGGGAAGTGAGTGACTGAGAGCAGGTTCTTCGTTGACCTACTTGATAGTTGCCCCAGAACTTCCGCAGCCTAGAACAAACTCTGGAGACCATGCTCCAAGCCCCTGTCATCACTCCCTAGATTGGTCAGTGCCTTCTCTCCCTGCTTCCACTTTTCCCAAAATCTGTTGTCACAGCAGCCAGTTATACTTTTATAGTAGATGGAAGTAAAATTTGGTCACCCTCTGCTAAAGACCTCCGATGGCTTCCCATGTGTCTAAGACTAGAGCAGAGCCCTTACAGCCCTTTCCCAGTCAGTTCCCAGCTGGACCTTATCTCCCGTCACTGCACCTCTTGCTTTCTGTGTTGTAGCCCCATCGTTTGTCCCACTGGCTGTTCTTGGAAGAATGCAGGCATGCTCCTACCTCCAAGGACTCAGCGCTCCTTCTCCAGATAGTCAGGGGACTGCTGCTCATGTCCCTTGGGTTTCTGCTCAAACTTTATCTTACCAACAAGGTAACGTTCCCTGACCCTGCCATGTAGAGACCTTTCTATCCCCTGATCCCTACTTTACTTTTATTTTTCTTTATAGCATTTATACTATATTATACTATATATAGTATAATTATATAAAATCATATAGTATAACAATATAAAATTATATATAATTATATAAAATTTTATATAACATATAATTATATATTAATGTTTAATATTATATTATGTATTATAAATTATATAAGATTTTATATATAATTTGTATTTTATAAAATTTTATATAATTATATGAAAATATACAAAATTTACATAATTATAAAATTTCATATAATTTATAATATAATTATATAATATAATTTAATATATGATTTTGTATACTTATACTATATATACTATAATTATACTATAGTGTGTGTATATATGTATACACACTATAATATATACTATATTATACTGTTTGACATCTATTTCGTTACTGTCTGTGCCTGCCGGCTCCTTCCTTCATCCTTTTCCCTTCTTCCTGTCCACGTACAGGAGAGACAGTGGGGTGGTGCTTGAGCCTGTGAATTCTGAAGTAGAGTTTTGGAAAGGCAGCTTCACTGCTTCCTGTGTGTGAGACCTTGGGCAAGTGACTCCAGCTCTTTGGGCCTTCGTTCTTTCATCTGTCCATACGTGGGTAGTAACAAACCCTTACGGCTGTCTTGAGGAGTGCGTGAGTTGATGCATGTGAAACATCTAGAACAGAGCCTCGTACCTTGAAAGCAAGAGAAATGTCAGCTGCTGTTGGTACTGTGCTTAGAATGTGAGTTCCGTCAAGGTAGGGACTTGTTTTGTTGGGGCCCCTTGTCTGTGGTGCCTAGAGCAGTTTCGGAATAAATACTTGCCAAATGAATGAGTGGTCTATGGGGAGTTTTGAAAGAGGATAACGTGGATCTCAGAGTGGTAGTGAGTCAGCACCAAGAGAAGTTGGGGAGGGGGGAATAAGAGTTCAGGGATCCTTGTCTTTGGAGGGGGAAACCCTCTCGACTCTTCCTGGGGTGGTGACTGTAGAGAGGTCAGTGAAGCCAGAAGTGGAAGAGATTTGTGGAGTGGGTTGTGTTTGCACAAGGATGCTTCCCCACCCCAGTGGTTCTTCCCTCCTTGAGAAGCAGAACTAATAGTGGCAATACGGATTTAACTTTTCTCGTAGTTGTAGTGTGAGCTGTGTTCAGTTAGAACTTAAATACACTGTTCCTAGTTTTCATTTTGCAATGCATGCCAATACCCAAGAATAGTGTTGGGTTATATTTACAGTGAATTATAATTCTTTTACTTAAATTTAGAAACTTCTTAAAGCTATAGGTCATGATTCATATGTGGATCATGAAGTCCTTGTAGTAGGCTATGACCAGGGTTTTTTGTTTTGGGGTTTAAAAAAAGGCAAGATTTTAAAAATAATAGTATGTGTCACATAATTCAGGATACATAGTGTTTTGTGAAACTACTTTTTTAGTTACTTGTGTACGTGTGTATCTCATGCACAAACATACAACTGAGTTCATATGTACATGTATGCGTCTTCTGAGTCTCAATATAAAATGTTTTTTTTTTTTTTAATAAAATATTTCTTACTGAGGGTTCTGGTCAAAATCACTAAGCTACATAATATTCTTTGCTTTCATGGGGTGCCTGGGTGGCTCAGTTGGTTAAGCATCTTCCTTAGGCTCAGGTCATGATCCTGGAGTCTTGGGATTGAGTCCCGAGTCAGGTTCCCTGCTCAGTGAGGAGTCTGCTTCTTCCTCTCCCCTTCCTGTGTGCTCTCCCTCTCAAATAAATAAAATCTTTCTAAAAAATTGCTTCCATTAATTATTATTCTGGTTAAGATTTTATCGTAAAGGGGTGCCTGGGTGGCTCAGTGGGTTAAAACCTCTGCCTTTGACTCAGGTCATGATCTCAGGGTCCTGGGATCGAACCCCGCATCAGGCTTTCTGCTCAGCGGGGAGCCTGCTTCCCTTCCTCTCTCTGCCTGCCTCTCTGTCTACTTGTGATCTCTGTCAAATAAATAAATAAAATCTTTAAAAAAAAAAAAAGATTTTATCGTAAGCTTTAAGTGGCCATAGACACTTGTCTCTTTATGAGCACTAATTTTATTTTACACACAGTCACCCTCTCTTCATATTCAAGGAGATTAAAAAATAATTTCCAAGGCTACCTCTGTTTTAAAATACAGAATCAATATTTCTTTCATTTAATATCTCTGACTCAAGACCAGTTCAGTTGACTACTTTCTGATTCTTTTGCCATAGTGTTTTGATCACTGGGATTCATTTAATCTTTAAATAAAATTTATAAGGAAAATAACAGTAGTGGTGATATACAACACTTGAGAATTTACCAAGCTCCCTGCTTCTTGTGCTCTTTATCCATGATCTTCTTTTATCTTTATATCCACCTAGAAAGATAGGCCTGCAGAGGCTGTGCCTGGAACACCAGTCTCCACCCCAGATGTCTCCTGCCCCAAACAGCCCTCTCTCCTCCACACCTCACCTGACTGGGGGGACTGGGCCTCTCCTCCCCAAGGGCATTTCCTTTGCTTCTCATTCTGTCCTTTTATCTTCTGTCCTTCCTCCCCTTCTCCATTTTGTTTCCTTTTTCTCCTCTTCTTAACATCCTCTAACCACTTGGCACCAAAATGCTGGCTTACCTCCATTCAGCTGCAAACTTAACTCTGAGTCTATCTTGCCATTCAAATGGAAACTATATGTTTCCAGCTGATTTATTTGAGCTGATGCATCTGGGACGATCAAAATGGTCCCTTCCTTTGATAAAACTCTGTGCATGTATGTGTTGGGACCTGGGTTGGAAGAGGGGAGGTGTTCTGGGGGGGTGGGGAACCTGGGTTGGGGGAGGGGAGGTGGTGTTTCTGTTTTCCTTCCAGTATCACCTGCATCGGAATTTGCGTAGTCCTTAATTACTCGTGCACTTAGTGTTCTTCGCTAGACAGTGACTGCTTTTGTTACAGAGACTCCTGTGTCTGCTAGCAGAGAAGATTTTTGACGTTTTAGTATTTTTTTTCTCTGTAATTTTTTAGATTTTGGTATTTCCAGAAGAAAAGATCAAAGAGGAATCATCGCAAATAGACTCTTTCTGAAGAGTTAAGCCTAAGATGGCCACAGCCTTGGTCCTTCAGACTTCAGAGATGCAGGAAGGACTTCAGGCAGTAAAGGTAGAAGAGAAAGAGGGGGATCGTAGCAGTGGGCAGGAATCTGGCCTGCCGAGAGAGAACCCTCACACCAGAGAGATCTTTCGGAGACGCTTCCGGCAGTTCTGCTACCAGGAGACCCCGGGGCCCCGCGAGGCGCTGAGCCGGCTGCGGGAGCTCTGCCATCAGTGGCTGCGGCCCGAGATGCACAGCAAGGAGCAGATCGTGGAGCTGCTGGTGCTGGAGCAGTTCCTGACCATCCTGCCCGAGGAGCTGCAGGCCTGGGTGCGGGAGCACCGCCCGGAGAGCGGCGAGCAGGCGGTGGCCGCGCTGGAGGACCTGGAGAGGGAGCTGGACGAGCCAGGAGAGCAGGTGGAAGATGGGGGCACAGAGGTTTGTACCTGCAGGAGCAAGGGTGGGGTTTTCGTGCAGCAAGAGGTAGGGGAGGAGGACTTTTTGTGCCTGATGTGGTCTGCTGTGGGCTCTCTGTCTCTCTGCCTCTTTCTTGTTGCCAGGTTCTTGGGCCGCCTTTTCCTGTACGGTGGACCTGGGGAGGCCCCCTTACGAGGTACCTCTCACATTTGATTCCTAATCATCCTTGATTTCCGCCAGGTCCCAAGCTATGCTTGTGAGCAGGGAGAGTTTGTGAAGGAGAAAGCAGCTCGGGGAGCGGCGCAGGAGTTGCCAGGTGGCGAGCTCCAGCCCTCAGAAGAGCTGCATCGGTGCCGTGCGCGCGAGCCTCCCCCCGCTCAGATGGGTGAGGATCAGGATTTCTCAGGAGGCCTCCCTCATTCCCTGAGTGTCCCCACCCACACCCCCCCACACCCCCCCGTTCAGCACATCTGTTCGCGTCTGCTGGGCACCGGGCGCTGCGCTTGGTCCTGGGGAGACCATGCCAAACAAGGTAGATGTGCCCCTGCCCTCAGGGAGACTGTGGCCCCCCTGGGACAGGCGGACAGCTGACCGCGCAGTTACGCAGTTACGGTTCAGCCCGTCTTCTCCCGGAGGGCGGAGGGCAAAGGAGAAGTAAACAGAAGCTGCGCTTTTTCGCCCCCTCCCACCCCCTCTCCCGGCGGTTTCCCCCTCCCCTTTGGACACCTGACAGCTGCGTGCTCCCCTTGCTGTTTCAGGTGGGGAGGCCGGGACTTGGAACGTGGAGTTAGGCCCAGAGAGGGAGCTTTCTACAGAAATGAGGCCCCTTGTGGAAGCGCCGGAGAAACCAAACGGTGATGCTGCTCGGATACCTGAGTGCGGAGACCCCTGTGACCGGGACGGCAGACTGGAGAGGCAGCGGCCAAGCTCTTCGGTGGAGAGACCCTATGTCTGTGGTGAGTGTGGGAAGAGCTTCACCCAGAATTCCATCCTTATCGAGCACCAGAGGACGCACACGGGGGAGAAGCCCTACGAGTGCGAGGAGTGTGGGCGCGCCTTCGGTCAGCGCTCGGGCCTGTTCCAGCACCAGCGGCTCCACACCGGGGAGAAGCGCTACCAGTGCGGCACCTGCGGGAAGGCCTTCAGCCAGAACGCCGGCCTCTTCCATCACCTCCGGATCCACACCGGGGAGAAGCCCTTCCAGTGCGGCCAGTGCAGCAAGAGCTTTAGCCGACGCTCTGTCCTCATTAAGCATCAGAGAATTCACAGCGGGGAGAGGCCTTACGAGTGTGAGGAGTGCGGCAAGAACTTCATTTACCACTGCAACCTCATTCAGCATCGCAAGGTCCACCCAGCACTCGGGCCAGCCGGCCCCTTGGAGCAGGTGGCGCCGCGCTTCCTGCCGTGACCACTAGCATGGACGCAGGGTAGGTTCTTTCTTTGCCCCCCAGCAAGGTAATGGGAAAAACTAGTCTAATCCTCTTGAGGGGGAAGCTCCAAGGAGAGCCAGTGAAATTGTCCACGTTTTTATGCTGAGAGAAGCATAATATCTTAAGTTCATCTGTCAAGTTCTCTTGGGGTGTGGCATCCCCTGCTGTGCGATACTGAATCTTGTTGTGTTGACTTTATCCACGTGGTCTCAAGCCTCACACACACCTGTGCAAAACATTTTCTACGTGTCTTTCAGGGAAACTTCTTCATCCCAGTTTTAAGAAACTTTTAAAAAAGTTTTTAAAAATCATACGCTGCCTAAACACAAAATTACATTAAATACTGAGCTTACTGAGTATTAAAAATAATTGCAGTAAAACCTGTAATGTAAACGATTTGACTCTTTTCTGTTTTCGTAAGATATGATAATTTGCTTTTTGACCTACAACAGGGGGCAGACAAATCCTCCCATAAATACACAAAGGCTTTTCCCTACCGGAGAACTCCTCAAAGTTCCAGTAACTCAGCCTTCAGTTTGGATCCGAGGAATTGAAGCAAGCTCATGTAGCTCAGTGGCTAGATGCGGTAGATACTGCTCAAGATTTTAAATTTGTCCAGGCCAAGAAACGTAGCTAAAAATCTGATATCTCACTCCCAACCTTTGTTATGAAAATAACACTTTGCACTTTTCCTGTGACTTAAAAGCATTTTCAGTTTTTGCTTTCTTTCTTTAACCCTTAGGTATGGAAAATTTCAAACACAAAAGTAGAAAAGTAAGATCAGTCTTCATGTTGCTTTTGTAAGAGCCTTGCTTCTGGGCATTACCTGTTGATTACTGCCAAGGTCATGCATAAAAAAAGTTTCTTTCCCTTAACAGTAATTGAGTGTTTGCTTTATACTAAGCCCAGCACACACACAAATGGAAAATGTCTGGTGTTGACAATCTGGAACAGAGCATACAATAATAGAAACCCTGTAAGGGACCTTAAGGATCACTTCTCTGTCTCGTTCTGTAACTGATGCAGAAATGGAGGCTTTGGGAAGTAGCTGTAAGATCACAGGGACAACTCGTTAATGCAGCTGGAGCTAGAACCCTGTCTTCTAATTCCAAGTTCTCTTTCTGCTAAGCCACTGGAAGCAGTTTGTCTCCAAATAGAAATTACTAGCATGTGGAACTTAGAAGGTTTAGAAGGCCCTGAGGTTTTGCTTTTTAGCTCAACAGGATCTCCCATCTATGTGCAATAAATGCACAGCTTGGCGCACCTGGGTGGCTCAGTCGGTTAAAGCCTCTGCCTTCAGCTCAGGTCATGATCCCAGGGTCCTGGGATCAAACCCCACATCAGGCTCTCTGCTCAGCAGGGAACCTGCTTCCCCCTCCTTATCTGCCTGCTGCTCTGCCTACTTGTGATCTCTGTCAAATAAATAAATAAAATCTTTTTTTTTAATCTTGAAGATTTTATGTATTTATTTGACAGACAGAGATCACGAGTAGGCAGAGAGGCAGGCAGAGAGAGACTGAGGAAGCAGGCTCCCTGCTGAGCAGAGAGCAAGATGCGGGGTTCGATCCCAGGACTCTGGGATCATGACCTGAGCCGAAGGCAGAGGCTTTAACCCACTGAGCCACCTAGGCGCCCCTAAATAAAATCTTAAAAAAAAAAAGAATATATGTAATAAAATAAAAATAAAAAGAAATAAATGCGTAGCTCCTCTGTTCAATTTACAGTGGACTTCCAGGAAAGGCTCACCACTTATCCCTCATTTGGGGCATCTCATTTTATTTTATTTATTTTTTATTTATTTATTTTTAAAATATTTTCTTATTAATTTGACAGAGAAATCACAATTAGGCAGAGAGGCAGGCAGAGAGAGAGGAGAAAGCAGGCTCCCCGCGGAGTAGAGAGCCCGATGCAGGGCTCGATCCCAGGACCCTGGGATCATGACCTGAGCCTAAGGCAGAGGCTTTAACCCACTGAGCCACCCAGGCGCCCCATCTTAAGCAATCTCTCCACCCAACGTGGGGCTCGAACTCATAACCGCAAGATCAAGCGTTGCATGCTCCACCAACGGAGCCAGCCAGGCAACCCTGTTATTTCTAACCTTTAAATTTTAATTTACTTAGAGGGACTTTTGAAGAAAGATAACTCACTCTTCATCTGATTCAAGTATCAGAACAACATTAAAAAGGGAGACTGTCTTTTCCCTTAGAGGTAGCCATTTTTCTACTATTTCGTGTATCTTTAGTGTTTCTTCATGTAAATATAAGAAAATGTGAATACATGTCGCCTCATTTCCTCGGTTACACAGAAAGATGGCATACTGCTTACACTCTTCTGCACTTTGCTGTGTTCCTGAAACAGTGCGGTCTTTAGAGTAACAGAGCTGCCTCGTTCTGTTTACAGGTGGACGGTATTACGGTATTTAATTTGGTGGTGCTCCACAGTCCTTCACACACTCCTGTACATGCACAGTCAGTACTTGAAAAGGTCATAAATTGTTTCATTCTTCTTCCAAGTGTGGTTCAAGCCAAATTCTGTTTAAAATAGTAACTTCCAGGCGCCTGGGTGGCTCAGTGGGTTAAAGCCTATGCCTTTGGCTCAGGTCATGATCCCAGGGGCCTGGGATCGAGTCCCGCATCAGGCTCTCTGCTCCTCAGGGAGCCTGCTTCCTCCTCTCTCTCTGCCTGCCTCTCTGCCTACTTGTGATTTCTCTCTGTCAACTAAATAAAATATTAAAAAAAAAAAATAGTAACTTCCGCATGAGCTAGGAAACAGGGTTTGGGCAACTAGACTTGCACCTCATTCTTCCCCAGAGAAATGCAGAAGTGCTGGGGGTGGTTTTCAGTCTTGTGTATTTGGCTCTATTATACATCCTTAGTCATAACATTTCAGACCGTTTCCATTACCATTTGTGGCTAATTGTAGGTCTACCAAAACTCTTAAATTTTCTCAAGAGTATATTGTCTTGAGGTTAAATTATTTCCAAAAGAAATACATACGGATTTTCAAGTGAA
This sequence comes from Meles meles, assembly GCF_922984935.1. Classification (NCBI taxonomy): domain Eukaryota; kingdom Metazoa; phylum Chordata; class Mammalia; order Carnivora; family Mustelidae; genus Meles; species Meles meles. Next base: position 153,576,753 of record NC_060070.1, on the reverse strand, counting down.
GTTAAGGAAAACATAGTAGACTTGAGTTTGAAATAAAATAAACTTCTCCAGTAAATATGTGTTCCACATAGTGATATAATACATAAGCTCTTATAACCTGAGCCCGTAAGTGTTTCAGACGCCTCTGCATGTGCCGAAGCAGCGTGCTTGGATAACTGCTATGTCGGCGCTTGGAAGATTTAAAATACGAACCGATCAGGATTTTAAACGGTATATTTCTAATGGACTGGTTTTACACCTGCAGTTGAAGATTGGATGTTTGTTTTGTGCTTGTCTTTTTGTTTTGTTCACAGCTTCTCAGAAATTCTAAATTTTCTCAGCAACTGATGAAACGCCAAGGAACAGAAAATGTTATATATGCTGTAGAGACATATGCCACCTAGAGTGCAGTGATGGTTCACGTGATTAAACGACCTCCAGTTCACCAGACTACTTGTTCTGTGATACTAAGGGTTCTGCTTCGCTTCTGCTAATTCTCACGTGGGACGAGCAGCTGTCTGTCTTGGGCAGTGCTGTTGCACTGGCCTGTGGGCTGTTTCCTCCTCAGTTGTTTCCCTTTCACATTCCTACGTTACGCTCACTTCTCTCTTTCTGTTTCTACCCTGCCTCCTCTTATTCAACCCATGAGGTCTCTGGCATTGAGCTCCTTTCAGGTGCTCTGTAAACCAGTAACCGTCCCTCCCTGTGCCTTTGAAACTCCGGTCTGAAAGAGTGGTCCTTGTATGGCTGGGCAAGGTGTAAGAAATACTGATTCAAATCCAATTAAAAAGCCTTATTGGTTCTTGAGGGATAGTCCAACACCCCTCTGAGCACAGTTAGGAGATTGGATGCTATCTGTCAAGAAATGGCTGAGCATTTTGGAACCAAAACCTGTCTAGATCTGTATGTAAGAGCCCTGAAGACTGTCTTTCACTGTAATTTTTATTTGAAGGTCAGGACGCAAGGAGAACCAAGTCTCTGTCCACATTTTGTGTTTGGAAATGACTCCTATTTTCTATATCTGACAGTACTTTTTCTTTAAAAAATATAATTTTATTATAAATACAATAATAAATATAATTTAATATATAAAATAATATAAGTATAATATATAAATAATATAAGTATAATTTATAATATCCATAATTAATTATATTATTGAAATATGATTCATAAAAATATAATTTATAGTGGAAGATTGTTTTATATTTTTCCTATAAGACAAAAATTATCTTTGAGGATATTTTATTTATTTATTTATTTTAAACATTTAAAAATATTTATTTATTTGAAAGAATGAGAGAGAGAGAGCATGAGAGTGGGGAGAATCAGAGAGGGGAAATACTCTCTGGGGATATTTTAAAATAAAGGTGTATCTAAAGTCCCCGTGCCTGGGTGGCTCAGTCAGTTAAACATCTGCCTTCAGCTCAGGCCATGATCCTAGGATCCTGGGCTGAGCCCCATGTCGGGCTCCCTGCTCAGCTTCCTGCTCTCCCTTTCCGACTACTCCTACCCCCACTCATGCTTGCTCATTTTCTCAAATAAATAAGATCTTTAAAAATATAAAGTCAAAATATAAGATACGAAGTACTTTCTCAGGAGCTATTTTACAATATAAAATCTATACCAGTATACATATGTGTCATTGATTAAATGTTCGGGTTAGAAGTTGAGAGAAGGGGCGCCTGGGTGGCTCAGTGGGTTAAAGCCTCTGCCTCCGGCTCAGGTCATGATCCCAGGGTTCTGGGATCGAGCCCCGCATCGGACTCTGCTCTGCGGACAGCTTGCTTCCTCCTCTCTCTCTCTGCCTGCCTCTCTGCCTACTTGTGATCTCTGTCTGTCAAATAAAAAATCTTAAAAAAAAAAAAAAAAGTTGAGAGAAAAGTAGATTACTTGTAGAAGGAGATGGAGGATAGAGGAAAGTGTTTTAGCAGAGGGAACAGGATGAGGAAGTCCCAACTAAGATATGCTCAAGAGCCATGAGTTTTCCAGTTTGACAGGTCGTGGAACTCCTTCAAGGAAGTGCAGGAGTGGGGGCCAGATTGAGAGGTCCTCGGACACTTTCCTGTGGGTTTGGTCTTTGGTAAGCATAATGGGATCATTGAAAGTATTTTGTTGTGCTATAGGGGCTTTTTAACACAGAGTCAGAGTGTTAGCTTTAGGAAGAAATTTTGAGTTTATCCATTTCATATGTACATGAGAAAAGCAAAGCCCAAAGTGGTTAAACACTTGCAGTGATCTATTTTTCAATCGCATTAAAATTTTTAAAAACAAAACTATGAACAAAGATCATTGTGAATTATATGTAGTCTCACAGACACTTAGACTTGGGAGCTGGGACACATTTTAGGCATCTGCAAACAGTAACAGCAGCAACAAAATGGGAGGGAAAGAGAAAAGGGACGAACAAAATGTGAGAACATAAAAAGGACTCAGGCAAAATTACATGTTAAGACTGATTAGACCAAGAAATGACCAAAGAGAAGGAAAAATAAAAAGATGCAGAGACAGTTAACAAAGAAATGTGCTTTATCTTTATAATAGCTATTATTGGAGATCCCTCTGTCTCTCAGTTGGTCCATGTGTCCTAGCAGTGGAAACAGACCCACTGCTCTTCATTCCAAACCCATTTCAGTGCCTTACATAAAAAAAAGGAGAAGAGCACAGTGTATACATTACTGATTTTTGTTTTTAGGTCTCTGTGGGCCCGCACCCAGTTTTCCATGCGAACGTCTCCGCTCTATGATGAAGCCACTGTTTCTGAATATATACCTGTGTCAGAATCACCTGTGCTGTTTGAACTCCACAGCTTCCTGGGCACTAGCCAGCTTATCAGTGGTTCTCAGATAAAAGGTAACTATATATAATTTATTGCCCAATCTGGGACACTTGAGAATAAAAGGGATTGGCATTAATAATTACACCCAGACTAGATGCATCACAGGATGGGTGGTCTTCCCACTTCGGACTTTTCCAGCCGAGGAGATAGAAGACCAGATAGAGTAAGAAAGAATACAATGTTCTCATGAAAGCTAAGGTAGGACATCTATGAAGGAGGCTGTCGGAGATTTAGTGTAGCCACCACCTGCCTGGTTTGAAATAATTCCTGTTAACCTGCCTATTGGATTAGCTCAGCAAAGGTGAGTATGCCTACAAAAACCACACTCCTCCTAAAAGGATCCCCCCAGACCACAATAAAAACAGTTAAGATAGTTACCGAATGGGAACCTGTTGAGATCATGGTTTACCAGACAAGATGAATGACCTATCAGAAGCTTAAGGAGCGTCTCCATGTATGGGGACTGATGGACTAGTGTGAGATGCTCACTTGTAAAACTGGAGGGAAAGTGGGAGTATAGGGCACTAGAGGAGAAACTTGGGGGAATAGGCTGAGTGTGAGCCATCTTAAGCATGGATCATAGAATGGATGAGGACCAGATCCGGAGCCAGGTAGCTTCGTAAGTTACTCTGATCGAGCTACTTCACTGGCTGTGGAACCCGGGCCGTGTCCCCGCATTCCCGGAGCTTTCTGCTGATCCAGCGCAGGAGTGCGAGTGGTTCCCTTCCACAGAAGGACGGGACTTGAAACAGTGGAGAGCAAGCCCACGTGCCGCTGTGCTTAGGGTGGTGCTGGTTATTGCCTCTGACCCGGGGGCCCAGCGCACAGCAGGATCTGCACGAGGGGGATCTGCGGGGACCCTGTGGGCTGGGATCTCGGACGACCAGGGTCCTGGGAAGCGGAGGGCTGTGCGGCATTCCGTGACAGCGGACAGGTTTCCTCGGTGGGATAGAGAGCTGGGGGCCCAGACGGAGTGGCCGGGGGCCCAGACGGAGTGGCCGGGGGCACCAGGAGGACTCGCCTGCCTGAGCCGCTCACAGGCTGCCGCACTTACGGCGGCCGGCGGGAGGTGGGAGCCGACCCACCACCAAGATGATGGGTCTTCCAGGTTTCCTAGAGAGGCGGCGGGCTGCCGGTGGAGGCGCGCCCGGACGTCGTGACGCACTTCCGGGCTGCCGTCGCGGGGCATTGGCAGCTGGCTCGTGCTTGCTCCGCAGCGAGGCTCCGTCGTCGGGCTCTGCGCCGCTTCCTCGCGTGGGTCCCCGACATCCGAGCATCCCTGTGTCGGTGCTCGCGGGCACAAGCGCCGCGCGGAGCGGGGTCAACGGGCGCGGTGTAGCCGCGGGGAGGCCCGCCGCATGGACGCGGCGTTGAGGCCGGCAGGTGGTGGTCTGTTCCCTGCGCGGGTCTGCTACGGCCGCGGCTGCGGCCTTGAGGCCGTTTCCCTCTGAAATACGGTAACGTGGGCCGCACAAGCACCGTGTGCGTGTCCGTGGCGAGGAAAACAGAAGTCCGCGCCTCCGTCAAGCACACACTGGGGCACGTGTGCGCCGGTGCCTGGGGCTTAGCGTGGGAGTAAGTCGGGCGGAGGAGGCGCGCTTCGCCACACGGAGCCCTGCAGTACCGCGTAAGCGCCTTGGGAAGTCGGCTCCACTCTTGCGCGGGCTTTGGAGGTGGGGGGTGGCGAGTAGGAGGCAGACAGCGAGGAGGAAAGGGACCCTGGGACCGCAGAACACCGCGACGGAGGGGACGTGGGCAAGTCCGTAATTCCGGGGATGTTGCAAGGAACTTGGACATTAAAGGCGGTGTGCGTCTCGGTTTTTAACCTAACAGCTCGTACACAAAGTGATTGCGTGCACACTGCCTCGCACAAGAGACCGGCCGGCACGGGCTTCGGCTCTCCCAGCTCTGCTTGCCCGCGTTAGTAGCTGAGTTGGACAGGCTGGCACCCAGTGACCTGCGGCATCGCGCAGTAGACGGGAAGGGCTACTCCACAGAGCGGCGGTATCCGTCTTTAAGCAGGGAGGTCATGTACTCCTCCTAGACTTCTAGAAATAACGGTGAATGAATGGAAAGGGGGCAAGAGTGGTTGCAAGACAGAAGAGAGGTGCAGGTGTCACCGAAAGAACCAGTATTATGAGTTGGTGAAAGTAACGTGGTGGCTGTGGAAATGAAGAGGTGTGGAATGGAATTTTGTGGGAAAGGCAGATTGAACTATGCTTGATGACTAAAGATTTAAAAGTGCTGAGTACAGGGCATGACATATACTAAGTACTACAAACTTTTAAAAAACTACATAGTCAGGGCAGGTCCCCTGCTTGGCTCAGTCGATTGAACCTTGGAGCATCTGATGCTTGATTTCGGCTGAAGTCATGATCTCAGGGTTGTGGGGTCCAGCCTCAAGAAGGGCTCTGCACTCAATGTGGAGTCCGCTTGTCACTCTCCCTCTGCTCCTCCCCTGCTCTCTCTCAAAGAAAATTTTTTCAGGGGCACCTGGGTGGCTCAGTGAGTTAAGCCTCTGCCTTCCCCTCAGGTCATGATCTCAGGGTCCTGGGATTGAGCCCCGCATTGGGCTCTCTGCTCAGCAGGGAGTCTGTTTCCTGCTCCCCTCTGCCTGCCTCTCTGCCTACTTGTGATCTCTCTGTCAAGTAAATAATCTTTTTAAAAAATCTCTTCAAAAAATAAAATATAGTCAGGGATAGGGTTTTGGATTAGATGATTAGATGAATGAATGTTCCTTTTTTTTTTAAGTAGGCTCCATGAGCCCAGTGTAGGACTTGAACTCACAACCCTGAAATCAATACCTGAGCTGAGATCAGAATTTGGATGCTTAACTGACTGAGCCAGGTGCCCCATAAATGTGCCATTTTAAAAGAAATGGGTTTAAAAAAAAAAGAAACAGGTAATTTTGGAGGAGGCATTGATTGTGAGGCGGAAAGGAGTTAATTTTTGGTGGTGTTGAGATGCTTTTAAGACATACAAGTGGAAGGGTCCAACACACCATAGCCAAAATTTGGATAAGAGAATCAGATTTAGGAGTTCTTGGTTGACAACATCTCAGTTCTTAGATGCTGCTGAGTGGACAGAGTTGCACAGAATGAATGTGGAATGAGAAGGCTGGGTCTCAGCTTAGGCCATCTCGACATTTCTTGGGAAACTGAAGAAGAGCCATAAAGTAGATGTAAGAATGAGCTATTTGACAAGCCCTCATATAATACTACCTGAGTACTAGGCATTGGCCTAAGCACTTTACAAAAACCAACTCATGGAAAACAGCCAGAAGATCGTAGTTCTTGTAAGACTGGGAGTGGCTGACAGTGTTAGATGCCGCAGGGGCATCTGGGAAGCAAGGGACTGAAAAATAGTCACTGGGTTTGCCTACAAAGCGGACCTTGGTTAATGACTTGGGACCCCTAACTCAAATGTGGGACACACTGACCCACAGACTGTTCTTTGAAATTAAAAACACCTTTGAAAGTAGCATAATTCTTGGCACAGAGAAGTTGATTTGTGAATATAACTGACTTGATCTGTGACATGCAATTTAAGCAGGCAAAGCTGTTTGCATTGTTTTTGTTCATTATCTGAATATTTCACATTATCTGAATATGTCACTTAAGTTTCTAGATCTAAAAGCTACTAGTATTGTTCTTTAATCCTAAAGTAACTGAATTGTCTTTTTCTTTATATTATCCTAATGACATTTGGTGTTTGTTTTATCTTTTACAGAGCATCTTTACCTTCAAATCATTGGCCTGACCACAGCGATTCACTCTGACTAAATATGTTCTTAGTTTGGAATTGATCTCTGTTAACAGTGATGTGTTATGTGTTATCATGAGCCTTAAGCTCTCCCTGCTGTTGTAACGAGCCAGTCTTCTGAGCTGTTGTGCCCAGGAATGGATTCAGTCCAGTCTTTTTGCACTGCAGAACAGAAGGAATGTCAACTAGGTACAGAATCTAGCCTGCACAAAAATGGTGCTTCTGACAGTTCTTCAGAAAAAACTTAAGGCAGTTCTGTTGGGAGGATTCCCTTGGGCCTCAGAAGTCCAACTCTAGGCTCTCTGTCGTCAGTGGCTGCGGCCCGAGACGCACAGCAAGGAGCAGACTGTGGAGCTGCTGGTGTCTGAGCAGTTCCTGACCATCCTGCCTGAGGAGCTCCAGGTGTGGGAGCAGCCCAGAGTACAGGGGGGAGGCCATTTTTGGATTTGGAGGACTTGTCCAGGAAACTGAATAATCCCTGAGGAAAGGTGAGATGAGGAAGAAATGATCTATCCTTAGAAGGCAGGTGTTCTCTCTAGAGAGAGATAAGAGAGTTGAGATCTCCTCTCTTGTGTAGTGAGGGAAATGGCCAAGATATACTGGCCAGAGTTGTATCCCCTTCCCTGTCCTTTTTATTTCCTGCCCTTGCAGGTCAAGGGAAACTCTGCTTTCTGTCCAACTGTTCTATGTTCCCCATTAGTACTGGGATCGAAGTTCTAGACCTTGCAGCATATACCACGCTGGTCAAATTTATTTCATTGTCCGTGGGTCCTAGTCCTGCTACGGGGACAGGAAGGGCCCCAGGAGCTGAGAGCTTATCTGGCGGCAGCACCTCTGCTGTTCCAGGGGTCCAGACTCACAGGGGTTCAGCTCCAGCCAGAATGGGTCAGTTCAATTCTGAACCTTGGGAGCTGCCCTCTGTTCAGGAGAAAGGTGAGGAGATTCCACTGGGGGAAAAGACAGGAAATAGGAAATGTCTTCTTGTGTTTGTCCAAATGAACATCATCACTAAAATTTTTGTCTACCTTTCCCTTGATCTTTTGTTCTACCTTTAACCTAACTGAGCCACCCAGGTGCCCCAGGCATTGCAACCACTGGAAACATAATGATCTTTTCATACTTTTGAGTATAGTACTGCTGACCCTTGAACAACATGGGTGCTGGGGCACTGACCCCCTTCACAGTCAAAAACCTGAGTATAACTTGACTTAACCACTGACAGCCTACTGTTGACCAGAGACTTACTGATAACAAACAGTTGATTAACACATATTCCATATGTTACATGCATCATATACTGTATACAAAGAAAATATATTTTTAAAAGTAATCTCTGCCCCCAGCGTTGGGCTTGAACTCAACTACCCTGAGATCAAGAGTCACATACTCAATGAGCCAGCAAGGGGCCCCAAGAAAATGTAAAGAAAATCATAAGAAAATACATTTACAGAGGGCCCCTGGGTGGCTCAGTCAGTTAAGTGTCCGACTCTTGATTTCAGCCCAGGTCATGATCTCAGGGTCCTAGGATCCAGCCCTGGGAAGGGCCATGCTCAGTGTGGAGTCTACTTGTCCCTCTCTGCTCCCTGCCACTCGCTTGCTCCATCTCTTGTCTCTCAGGTAAATAAAATCTTAGAAAATACATTTATGGTACTGTACTGTATGGGAAAATTCCATGTATAAGTGACTTGCAAAATTCAAGCCCTTTGTTGTTCAAGGACCCAATGTATTCAGCAGTTAATCAGTTAGATACAAATTGGTTTGTTTAAATAAAAAAAAACTGGTTGTGAACCTGCAGAACTCAGGAACGTTAGGCATTTTACCTTTCAAGTAACATTTTGTAGAACTATTTGTCAAAGTATTTGAGTTGCCCAGAGCCAAACCCCTGGGACTCTTTGTTAAGCCCCCCCACCCCCCACCCCACCACCCGGGACTTTCCTTACACCTCTCATTGCCTCTGCATTGGGTCTATAAACAGCCTTTGTCTCTTCTCCACCTTTGGTGGGGGGGGTGAGAGGCAGTTCTGGCTTAGACACTCATGCCCTGGCAAGGTGGCCACCATAGAATTTCACTGCTAACCCACCAGTTTCTTGTCCTTTTGGGGAGGTCAAAGCTGGTCCCCACTTGGCTTGAAGGGACATTTTCGGAATTTTCTTCTGTCACTGGGATATCTCTGTGTCTCATAGTTCCCTAATAAACTCAACTTAAAAAAATATATAGCATGCCCTCAACACTGTTTTCTGGTTAGAAGTCAAGAATTCAATTACAAATTTAAAATTCCTTGTAGACTATACCATCTAATCTAAGGAAATTTAGTATCTTCAGGGACTAGCATAACCAAATTGTTATAGTAACATATTGCTGCATAAAAAGTTACCCAAAAATGAAAGCTTAGAATAACTATTCCATGATGTTTTCTGCCAGGAATCTGGGGAGGGCTCAGCTAAAAGGTTCTTCCATTTCATGTGGCATCTTCTGGGTTTGCCTAGAAAATCCCAAAACAGCTGCACTGCTATGCCCAATGCCTTGTGGCAAGGATAGCTAGAAGGGTGGGCTCAGGGCGTCCTTATGTGATCTTTCCAGCAGGCCAGTCAGCCTCTGTCTGTGATGGCTCAGGGCTCCAAGAGCAATTGTTCCGAAAAGCAAAAAGTGAAAACTGCTGCTCTCTAAAGGCTCAGGCTGGAAAACTCAAACAGCATCACTTTTGCTATATTTAATCAGAGAAGTCATCAAATCCACTCAGACTCAAGGGGAGATGACAGACCCCCACTTCGTAAAGGGAAAAGTGCTAAAGAATTTTTAGCCATCTTTAATTTTCCAAAACACCCGTGTTCACCCAGATTTAAAGCCTGGGGTGTACATAACGTTCTTTTTGGATTTTCTTTTCCTAAGTAATCGTTCATTTTTTTTTCTCCTTTCTTGCCTCCTTTTCAACTTCCCTAAATACACCCAACATTATTATAAGCTAATCAAGTGTGTATATATATATAGGTTTATTTTTTATACACAAAGTAACAGTGATCTTCTGACATTACAGTTTCACCATGTCTTTCTTGAGTCCTGGATCTCAAAGTCTTTTTTTTTTTCTCTTAATTTTAGAAGTACTTAGAAGGTTTATCAACATATCACAAGAAAAAAAATACCACAAGAAACATTCTTTTTTTTAAATGTTGGGAGTTACCTGGCGTATGAAATGGCCAAGTGTTATCAATGAGCTTGGACAAAAAGTATGAGAAAGGAGTTTTCCGGAGATCCATGTTTTCCTTTGCTGTCTGTTCCGTATCCCTACATCCCCGAGTTTCCCCGTGCAGACGATGGGGAATGCTGTTCCTGGGCCTGCCGTGTCTTGCGTGCTCTGTGCTTGGATGCTTTTTTCTGTGGCTGCCCTGTGACCGAGGCGGACTGCTTCCCCTTGGCCGGTTATTCTGTCTGTCTGGCTGGCTGTCTCCTTCAACGTCAGCCTTCCGCAGGAAGCCGCGCGTCGTAGGCCAGCATTACCCGAAGACATTTCAGAAAGGAAAACTACCGGCCAGGGTGTCCCCCGAGCAGAGATGCAAAACCCCCAACAAAACACCGGCAAGTTGACGCTAATGACTTATAAACAAAAGTACAGGACAAAGTGGCACCTACTACAGATGTTGCCAGGCCTTGCCCACAGTGGGGCGGGGACAGCGAGGGGGAGGCAGGAGCTGGGGATAGAGACCTTACCGCACCTGCCAGCTCGCCCGTCTAACTTCCGCTGCAGTGCCCGCCCCCTCCGTGCGGCTGAGGCTACGGCTGCGGCGGAAGTGCGCGCCCGCGTATCCGCTTAACTCTCGCGACCTCGCGGAGCCTCGCGGGAACTGCCCGGCTCGCCCCTCCCTGCGGCTGCGGCGGAAGTGCGCGCGCGCCGACCCTGCTCGCTTCTGGCCTTTGTGGGGCGCTGTTGACGGGTCAGCCTGTGGGCGGTCTGGAGGCCGCGGCCTTTCGTACCCCCGGAGGGACCCTTATGCAGGACTCCGCGGGCCGCGGGGGAGTGAGCGTGCGGCCCTGTGCCGCCCTCGGAGAGCCGTGGGACGCGGCAGGGCTGCCGCGGGGGAAGGAGCGGAGACAGCGCGCGAGGGGCTGGGGTCGTGCGGCGGCTGCGCTGCTGACGGCAGCGTTTCCGCCGGACGTGCGGCCGCTGCAGGAGAGGCGACCGGGCGGGGGTGTCCCGACGCCTTGAGACGATCCGTTTGCCCCACGTGTTGGTGTATTTCCCTTGAGTGCCCTTCATTCTGGGACTCCATGCGGGGGTTTCCTGCCTGGCCGTGCGGTTCGTTTGTAAAATCCTCAGGCCACTTCGTACCTTTTACTCAGTCTCTCTAGGTTAGTCTGTTCTTAACTCTTGTAATCGGAGTATTTCCCGGAGTACCGTAAGTTAACCTGAGGTGGCTTGCAAAGCCCAGAAGTAAGTTCTTAGAATTTGCAATTTTTGCCTGTGGTGTAGCTTGTGTTCGAAGTGGCGGCTTCTCCCTCAGGTCCACCCAGGGAGAACTTAACGGGGAATCTTGCTTGCAGCACTGATAACGCTTTTGCACAGCTATGATGGCATCTGCTTGGGCTCTCCAGGCCCGCGAGGACCACCAGGATGACCTTTTGGAAGTAAAGATTGAGGAGGAGGAGGACACCACCAGACAGCATCAGATCCTGCAAAAGAACAACACCGACAGCAGGGAGGTCTTCCGACAGTACTTCCGGCAGTTCCGCTACCAGGAGACCTCTGGACCCCGCGAGGCGCTGAGCCGGCTGCGCGAGCTCTGCCATCGGTGGCTGCGGCCCGAGACGCACAGCAAGGAGCAGATCGTGGAGCTGCTGGTGCTGGAGCAGTTCCTGACCATCCTGCCCGAGGAGCTGCAGGCCTGGGTGCGGGAGCAGCAGCCAGAGAGCGGGGAGCAGGCGGTGGCCGCGCTGGAGGACCTGGAGAGGGAGCTGGACGAGCCAGGAGAGCAGGTGAGAAAAGAGATCTGTTCTGTGATTGAGAAAAAATGAATTACGGATTTCTAGGCCCAAGTGTGTTCTTGACACGTGGGTGTCTAAATGAGCTTGTCTATCCCGAGGATGTAACCAAAGTATGCAGGGTCTTGTTCTGTTTTGTTTTGTTTCAATACTGATACTGGTTCTCAGCCAGTGGCAAATTTGTGCCCTAGAGGCATCGGGCAATGTCTTGGGACAGTTTTGGTTGTCAGATGAGGCGGGGTGCTACCGACATCTAGTGGCTGATGGGCCAGGGACGTTGCCCGTATAGGACAGCATCATACAACGAAGAATTACCTGACCCAGCTGGTCAGTAGAGTCAAGGCTGGGAAGTCTTGCTAGGAAGACTGTAGACTGGAAAAGCAAGAAGGGTAGCCCAGCACCGGGGCATGAAACACTGGAGGGGAGGAACCTGTGGCAGAAAGACACGAGTTTGAGAGAGAGTTGTGACAGTGAGACTTGGAAGGATGAAGCATGTCTTAGGTAAGTATTCATTGGAAATGATGAGAGATGAGTGGATGAAAAAGGACAGATGAAGGGAAAACTCTACATGGAGCGATCTCTTCCAGGCTGAGCACTGCGGACTTCCAGCTTGAGAGACTGGTGGGATCCAGGTGCTCCTAACAGAGTTCAAGGGGGTAGGGGAAGGTGGACTGGGGAAAAGCTCATTTGTTCAGGAGACATTTACTAATGTGGGTTTTTGTACCAGGCACCATTCTGGGCACTGGAAACATAGCCGTGAGCAAAGCGCAGAAGCTGCTGTTGTCTCCCAGCTGGAGTCTAGTCTGATGAGGAGGCAGACAGTCTACGGGGTGCTGAGTCACTGGAGAGCTGAACAGAAGAGAGGTTTAACCTGACCTAAATTGTAAAAATAATCACTCCAGCCACTCTGTTAGAAGAGTTGTACACGGGGCCCGGGGGGAGGGGGTGTACGGGAGGCAGAGAGGTCAAACGCAGAAGCAGGGAGACAGGCTCAGCACCGATCCAGGAAACAGGTGCTGGCGGCTTGGACTAGGGCAGTAGCTGTGGAAGTGGTAAGATGCGGTTGGATCCTGCCTGTTCTCGAGGTGGCACTTGACAGGATTTGTTCCGTTGGATGTGGGATATGAGAGAAAGTTGAGGATTCGGCTAAGGTTTTTGTTCTGAACGTTATGACTTACAGATTCCTCATTCACGGAGATGGTAAAGGCTGGGAGAGAGGAAGGTTTCAGGTCAAGGACAGGGATCAAGGGTTACTAGGGTTTTGGATGTGTTGATTTTGAGATTCCTGTTAGAATCCCCCTGGAAAAGTTGAGCAAGCAACTGAGTATAACAAGCTGGGATTTGATGGAGGGATCCGTGCTAGAAATGCAAAACTGGAGCTTGCCAGAATATGGATGATGTTTAAGGCTTTGAGATGAAGGGAGGTCATCAGGGCAGTGGAAATGGAGGAATGGCCAAGGAGACCGTTAGAGAACCAAAAGAAAGGGGATTCTCACATGCAGGCAGAAGTAATGTGGTTTTAAACTTGTTGAGTTTGTGCTTTCCCCTGATTAAAAAACAAACAAAACGAAACGTGTTGAGTTTGTTTTGCCAGCCAGCCCCTTCCCTCAAAGCATGCTGGGAGCAGCTAACAGAATTTAAACTCGATTTCTGAGCCTTGCCAGAGATCCACAGTGGAAGACACAGCCCATTGTACTGGCTTTTTTCTCCTTCCACATTTGAAGTTGAAACATCCTTTTCTGTCCATCTTAGCATCCTTCTGATTTTGGCTCTTATTCTGGGGGAGAGGTTACCCAATGAAACTGTCAGAATAGAGGCAGTGTGCAGTCATTTCTTACTTACAGAGTATAGCCAATGAACGGGATTGGGAAGCAGTTTGAGGGCCTGGTGTGGCAATGCCCCGTGCGACGTGCTTTGTGTACACGGTGCCATGTAGTCGAGGTAACCAGCCCCTGCTCCCAGAGTTCCTGAACTAAGACACAGACTTAGGAACAAAACTGGTCCCAGCTCCCAGCATTTTACACTCTGCTGGGGAAATGGGGTGTTTTTGAATACAAGGGGAATGATTCCCTGCAGGCACAGAAACTACAGAATGGCATAAACTGCTATATAAATGAGTTCGTTGCTGGAGAAAGACCCCTGAGCAGGGGTCTGGGGTGCAGTAAGGGAGGGGGTTGAAGGCAGGAGTGGAGACCCAGGCACCTTGAGTCAGAAAAGTCTTCTTCCTTTAACTGGAACGGAAGAAGGTGGGGGCGGGGAGTGATGAAATGAAGGGTGGGCGGTCTCTCATGTGACCATGACCCTGTGCAAGGAGGAAAGAAGGTCCTGTCCTGGAAGGAGGTGGAGTGGGGCAGGGGAAGTCTGGCTGTAGGGAACAGCTTCCGGAGCCTACCGGGAAGAGATTTCTCCTGCGTCCTCTACCCTCTGTCCTTCGTTTCCTTCTGCCTTTCTCCAGGCATAAGCAGTGAAGGCGACAACCAGCAGGGTTTAGCTGTGAAGAACAGGAGCGGGGAAGGTTTCCCAGAGGAGACGCCGTGGGGAGGGTTACGGCAGGCTGGAGTCTGGGAGAAAGTTGAGGTGTCAGAGAGCTGGACATCACCGCCGTGGATCGTGTACTCTTATTCGCTGTTCACAGACTGTGTGAGCTGTTTCTCTTGCTGCAGGGCTCAGTCCACACCGAGGAACAAGGTCAGCCGTTGCAGGAGACGGCCCCTCTGGGAACAGAGCAGGAGCCCGGCGTGTTCCTCCCACTCCCGATGGCACAGCTCAAGTGTGAGTCTCCAGAACCTGAAGCCCCGCTGGAGGAGCCAGGTAAGGCAGACAGACCGGTCTGGGGGGAAGGGGAGGATGGGCCAGCAAGCCCTAGTACTGCGCCCTGTTCCTGATCATCAGAGTCAGGAAGTCTCCATGCACAGACCTTCGGCCACTTCAGTTTCTCGCTTTTCAGGTCTTCTCTTCTCTTTATGTTTAAATATTTTTCGAATTCTTGCACTGTTTTATTTGAGATCACTAAATTTAGTCTTTCTGGTAGTTGTTTTCCATTGTACTGATCTCCTTGCTCTTTCTAGTCTTTAACCTATCAGACGGTACTACTGTCTTCACTTTGCCTGTATCCTTCCTCCTTCATAAACAAGCCTCTGCCCCACGATGACTGCATTTTTCCGATGGTTCAGGAAAAGGTGTATATATGTGTCCGCTTACAAAGAGAAGGAACAATAAAGCAAACATGGCAGAATATTAAAAGTTGGTGAATGGATGAAAGACTCCATAACTTCCTTATCTCTACTTCATTTATATTTATTCTTTTCCTTTTTTTTTCTTTTTTAAAGGTTTTATTTATTTGACAGAGAGAGAGACAGCGAGAGAGGGAACACAAGCAGAGGGAGTGGGAGAGGGAGAAGCAGCTTGCCATGGAGCAGCAAGCCCAGTGCGGGGCTCGATCCCACGACTTTGAGATCATGACTTGAGCCAAAGGCAGATGCTTAATGACTGAGCCACCCAGGCGCCCCTATATTTATTCTTTTCCATTTAGTTTTTTAAAGTAGATAAAAATTCATCTAGTTCAAAAACAAAAATTTTAAATTATTTAGTGAGAAGTTTTCATTCCAATTCATTCCCTTGGCCATCTGGTTCCAGCCCTGAAATAGGTTGTCAGTGTTTTAAGTTCTTGTGTGTTCTTCCCTAGAGATATATATGTTTTCATATTCAAATACCTTTTCTTCTCTTTATCATAAAGATGGTAAAAGCTTGCGTTTTTTATTTCTTAACAGCAACTTAGTAATAAAATGTATGGATGAACCACACAGTTAACTTACCCATCCCCCAAGTTGTCCCCAGGGTTTTACTCTAACAGGGGGTGCTGTGGTGAACTGCAGGATAAATTCCTGTTTGTAGAATTACTAAGCCAAAGGTTAAGTACATTTGTAATTTTGATGGTTGTTGTCCAGTTGCCCTCTGTAAAGCCTGGGTCGGTTTACACTCCCGCTGGCAATGTGTGACACTCATTTCATGAACATGGCGTTACATTTTATGATGGGCAGATGATGGGTGAGAATTGTGTCTCAGGATTGTTTAAATCTGCTTTTCCCTTATTCTGAGGTGGAGCATCTTACGTTAAGAACTACTGTGGGGGCACCTGGGTGGCTCAGTGGGTTAAGCCTCTGCCTTCGGCTCAGGTCATGGTCTCAGGGTCCTGGGATCAAGCCCCGCATTGGGCTCTTTGCTCAGCAGGGAGCCTGCTTTCCCCTCTCTGCCTGCCTCTCTGCCTACTTGTCATCTCTGTCTGTCAAATAAATAAATTAAAAAAAAAAAAGAACTACTGTGTTAATTTTTCTGGAGACAGTTTTTCCTTTGCCCAGTTTCTGTTGGGTTACTGGTCTTTTCCATAACAATTTTTGGAGTTTTACGTATTACGTCTGTCCTGTGCTCGTATGCCATTTCATAGTCCTGCAGAAACTCTAGGTTCTTATGTGTTTTTCACCGACGAATCCTGTGTTGGAAACTAGTTGACTCGGTGATCCATTGTAGTTTCAGGTGTTGAGACTGGGAATGAGTACAGGAATTTAAAGCAAGAGATTTCTGAAGAAATGGAACCACGTGAGAACATGTCTGGACTTAAACGTGAAGTGTTCTGGCCTGCTCAGTGCAGAGAAGCTGATGATCCTGAAGCAAAACCAGAAGAGTCTTCTGGACACTCCAGGGACGGTGAACAACCTACAGGTGAAGAAAACAGAGTCCGTCCGGGTGAACAGCAGAGGTTCTGTCCAGGAGGAAAACCTCACGAGTGCAAGGAGTGTGGGAAAGTCTTCAGGCAGCACTCGCGCCTTGTAGAACATCAGAGGGTCCATACTGGAGACAGGCCTTACAAGTGCGAGGAATGTGGAAAAACATTCCGTGGGAGAACTGTGCTTATCCGGCACAAAATAATCCACACTGGGGAGAAACCGTATAAATGTAATGAGTGTGACAAAGCCTTTGGCCGGTGGTCAGCTCTTAACCAACATCAGAGACTTCACACAGGAGAGAAGCACTACCACTGTAATGAGTGCGGCAAAGCCTTCAGCCAGAAAGCAGGCCTCTTTCACCATCTCAAGATCCACACGAGAGACAAACCGCACCATTGTACTCAGTGTAATAAAAGCTTCAGTCGGCGCTCGATACTTACTCAGCATCAAGGAGTTCACACTGGGGCGAAGCCCTATGAGTGCAGAGAGTGTGGAAAAGCCTTTGTGTATAACTCATCCCTGGTTTCCCACCAGGAGATCCACCACAAAGAAAAGTGCCATCGGTGTAAGGAATGTGGGAAATCCTTCAGTCAGAGCGGCCTTGTTCAGCACCAGAGGATCCACACTGGGGAGAAACCTTACAAGTGTGATGTATGTGCAAAAACCTTTATTCAGAGGACGAGTCTTGTAGAACATCAGCGAATTCACACTGGGGAGAGACCTTATAAATGTGATGAGTGTGGGAAGGCTTTCACGCAAAGATCCGTCCTCACGGAACATCAGAGAATCCACACTGGAGAGAGGCCCTACAAGTGCGATGAGTGTGGGAATGCCTTCCGAGGGATCACCAGCCTCATCCAGCACCAGAGAATCCACACTGGGGAGAAGCCCTACCAGTGTGACGAGTGTGGCAAAGCCTTCAGACAGAGGTCAGATCTTAGTAAACACCAGAGAACCCACGCTAGAGGTGGTCCCTGTACATGTAAAGAGTGTGGGGAGTCGTTAAGGCAGACCTCGGCACTTACTCAACATCAGACTACCCGCAGAGGAGAGAAACCTGTTCCTGTATGATGACTGCAGGGCGGCTGTGTCCCAGAGTGCAGGCTGGAGAGAAGCCCTAGCTTTGAAATCGTTCAGGGCAAAACGCCAATCACTGTTACTGTAAGGAAGCCTCAGATACTGATAAAGAGTCCCTGTGCGCCGCCCGTTCTGTCAGGTGCTGTGGAGCTCAAGCAGAACGCCACATTCCTCTTCTCCGAAGTGGATGGCGTACTTGGGGGTAGCTAGGATCTGCGTGAGGTTAGGCAAGGCCGCAGCGGGACAGGAGAGTTGACACAGGTCCTGTGTCTTGGAAGTGGCTCGTGGCACACAGTAAGTGCTGTCCATGCGGGAGGGTGGACCGCCGGTGCCTCGGGGGGTCAGGAAAGATCATAGTGACGCTAAGGGTGGGATGGGCCGCATTGGAAGGCAAAGTGGAAGGCATTAGGGTGAAGGAAATGTAGGCAGAGGCAAGAGTGCTCGTGGTTGGGAAGCACGCGGGCCAGCCTGAGGTACGGGGTCTGTGCAGTTGGGCGGTTGTTGGCGGTTCGTTGGCGACAGAGCTTGGGGACAGACTGGGAGGGCAAGAATGCCTCTTTGACTTCGTTCCTAAAATAGCTCTCAAATTATTGGCCGTTGGAAAGGTGAGGACACTTGCGTACAGAGATGGTGATGCAGCTACAGTGTCGCAGGGAGAGCCCAGGCACTGAAGTGTAGGTCTCCGGCCTCAGGTCCCGTCCATTGCTCTAGGGATCCCTCCACTTCACTGAGCAAAATGCCCGAGTCCCCCCCACAGACCTTCTGCCTCATTAAGTCTGGGATGGGGGCCAGAGAGTCTTTGATATGGTCACCTGCTTCTGCAGTTCGAGAAACACCGCACTGAATCCCAGCTGCCTTCTTGGTTGCCTGTGGAGCGTGGACGTGTGAACACTTTCCCGTAAGCAGGCACCGCTGCTGGTTCGGAGCGTAGGGGAAGCCCGACAGCGGACAGGAGCCAGCGGGACCACAGAGAGCACAGGGCACCTGACCGCCGTCCCGCTGCAAGGGTCTCAGGCTGGCCTTTCCACCTCTTCGAATTTAAGGGCGTCAAAATAGGAGACTGACCTGCTTTCGAAGGCTTCCGGGGTCGTCTGAGCACAAGGCTTCGCGGCTGGTTAGGGAGGGCGCTAGGGTTCTCTGTTTGCCTCTAACCTCTCTTCCCCCAGTTACGGAGTTCTCATGTTCTCAGTTCCCTAACAACTGCTCTGCAGAACTGGTTTACAATTTCTTGGTTTTTTTACCTTCTTGAGCACATCAAAGAGCCAAAGGTTAGTGACTCTGTCCCTTGGGACTCGTGAGAACAGATGAGCCGATGACTGTTTGGCTCTGCTCCTGTTCTACTGGGCGAGCAGTTCCGTCCGGGATGGCCTGTGGCCGTTATTGCGGGTAGGCGGCAGCCACAGAGAGGCGCACGTGGCTCCTGGTCTGTTTGTCGTCTTTACAGAGGATTTTTGACCCTCACTGAGCTGTCCTTTGATTTCCTTCCCTTGCTACCTTGGCATGGCCGGCTCTGCAGTTTCTGAGATTTTAACCCCTCACCCCGCCCACGTCACCCCACACAGCACCAGGATCCTCTCACCCCTCACCTCTAGCCGGTGCGTGGGTCTGAAGTGGTGAGCACGGCGGGAGGGGAAACGGATAATTACCCTCCTGTAAGTGCTCCTGACCGCTGTTGTGCCTAGCCCCGAGTCTCCATCCCATCTCCTCCCGGCTCCTGTGGTGCACTCTGCTGCGTTTCCCTACGGCCCTGCCTCTGGCCCCTCCATCTGTCGCCCTGTCCAGAACGTAAGAGTGTTTATTATCACTGGTTTGGAACCAGCAGAGTCCCTGGAGAAATAGCGATGTCGCTTCTGAGCTATAAGTGTGAGCACATTTCCCATACACATAACAGTGGGGTCGGTAGTAGAACTTGGGCATATTATGACACGTCAGATTTGCTTTGGGATTGGAATTCACATGACCATGGGAGAACATCCTGAGTTCACAACAGAGCAAAGCCCATGAACATTTGGAAACTCAGTCGCAAGTCGAGGACTCTTTATTTAGGTGTTTTTCCTGAGACCAGCCTGGGAGCTGCGCACATGAGACACCGAGGCAGCTGGGGTTGGGAACTAACTCTTTTACATCCGGGAAACAGTTTGTTGCCCCGAGTGAGCCTGAGAGCTCCGAGCTGTGTGTGTTCCTGTTCCCTTTCCCAGCTCGGCCTGCCTTGCATCTCTCACTCCCGTGAACTCCTCGACGCTTGGTGACAAGAACCTGTATGAGCATATCTCGTCACCTGATTGGACTTCAGACATCGTGGCCAAACTGAAGTCACTCCTCAGAGTCCCTTTGAGCCTCTCGAAGCCTACTGCTCATGGGAACATGATTATTTTTATTTTTTTATTCTTAAAATATTTTATTTATTTGACAGATCACAAGTAGGCAGAGAGGCAGGCGGGGTGGGGGGAAGCAGGCTCCCCGCTGAACAGAGACCCCAATGTGGGGCTCGATCCCAGGACCCTGAGATCATGACCCGAGCCGAAGGCAGAGGCTTAACCCACTGAGCCACCCAGGCACCCCCATGATTGTTATTTTAAACTTGGCTTTCTGTTCACAGCACTCTTATTTACATCTTCTGCTTAACACGTTCTCAGCGCAGACACATTAGTCCATTTGCCTCTAACGCCTTTAATTGCCTATTACAAAGGAGCCATAGACAGAGACCCAGAACATCGGGATATGCCTGTTACCTAGCATCCAGTTTATAACTCATAAAGGTGGTTTTGTTCTGGTTGTTTCTTGTACTTAGATATCGTTGCAGTACCAAGAAGGGGTGGGGTGGCGTGGCGTTTTCCAGGTAGGCATCAAAGGGGTCAGACTATCCAGGATTAGGGGGAATGGAGTATAATAACTGCAGCCGAATTGGCAACATGGAATTGGAAGGCCCGGGGGCAAGTGGAGAACAGGACCGGTTAGACACAGAATGGGAGAGTATGGCCAACGGAATGACGGAGTGATGAAGCCCGGAGTGCATCTTTACAGATGAAAGGTAGATACGGTCTAACAGGGACAGACAGGATCTAGGAAATCAGGGTCCTCTGAAGCAGCTAACCTTTGTGGATTTCGAAACCATCAGCAATAACAGGCAGTAGGATAGAAAGGAGAAATGTGAAATGGAAGCAAGTCCAAGGTAGAAATAATGTCAGTCAAGAGTAGTGACATAACAGCCAGGCTGGGGCGCCTGGGTGGCTCAGCGGGTTAAAGCCTCTGCCTTCAGCTCAGGTCATGATCTCAGGGTCCTGGGATCGAGCCCCGCATCGGGCTCTCTGCTTGGCGGGGAGCCTGCTTCCTCCTCTCTCTCTCTCTCTCTCTGCCTGCCTCTCTGCCTGCTTGTGGTCTCTATCTGTCAAATAAATGAATCTTTAAAAAAAAAAAAAAAATAGTGACATAACAGCCAGGTTGAGGCACTGGTGTAACACTCGAATCACAAAGCAGTGACTTAGAAATAATATTAAGGATGAGAGAGAGATCGAGCTTCTCTTTTCTCATTGATTCAAGGTGAACAAGATACTGAGTGTTTAAGACAAAAAGCTGGAGAGGTTGGGGGAGAATCAAATTCCTTTAAGCAATAAAAAGTGAAGGGGGCTTTGAATGTAGAGTAACCTGACAAACGGGCTGCGGGGGGTGGAACAGGGACTGCAAAGGGAAGAAAGCTGGTCCCCCTCCAAGAAACCCCCTGCTGTATGAAGAGGTTGCTGGAATTTTCGGTGTGAGATAAAGCTACTGAGGAAAGAGAATGGGATTGAGCAGGGCTCTAAATTGAGAAATGTCAGTTGTGGGGTGAGGCCAGCTGTGGAGAGCAGGTCCACAGTACTGTGCTCTGAATAGAAACAGCCTCTTCTTATCTCCCCTAGATGATTTATTATAGAGTCCTCACACTCAAAGCCCTTATTGGCCATCTTTGGGAGTTAAGAATAAAATTTGTTAAAAATATGTTAACATATACGGCTTACTAAGGGCCAGGCCTTACTAGGTGCTTCATTTTATTTTTAGCATTGAAGCTGCCTGAGGTCACAAAGTTAGTATATGGTGGGGCTGGGCTTTGAACACAAGCAGCCCAATTCTCGAGCCCACACTTCCTGTTTCAGTTAAAGGAACCCTGTGTTGCAGTGGTAACTGATGTCTGTGGAAACTTTTCTACTCCTGTCACTCTTTTTTAAAAGATAGACCAGAAACCCCAGAGTCCTAGGTCCAAGCACCCAAGATAATATCACCACCCTTTCTGCTCGCCAGATTGT
This sequence comes from Meles meles, assembly GCF_922984935.1. Taxonomy (NCBI): domain Eukaryota; kingdom Metazoa; phylum Chordata; class Mammalia; order Carnivora; family Mustelidae; genus Meles; species Meles meles. The sequence goes on along the minus strand of NC_060070.1, from coordinate 153,555,118 downwards.
GGGTGGGGTTTGGTCAGTGGAACGTGAACCCTGATGCTTGTTGCCTACACAGGGAGGTTGTCCACAGGAGACATTCCACTAAAAATGCGCTCTTTATAGGAAAGGATCACCCTCCATTCTGACAGAATATGGGATTTTTGGCAGTCTTCAGTAATACAAATCATAAGGATGTAGATGTCCCGTTATGGATCTGTCCAGTAACCCATATGGATCTATTCTTGATGAGGGTTTTATATTTGTAGCTAATGCCATGGCTAGGATTAAAGGAAACATAATTATATAAAATAGTTCTTTCAGTTGCCTGTCCTGACTCCACAAGCCCAGAATTTATTTGGGCAACAAATTGTCCTATTCAGCTTAGGGATTATCATCTGATAACCTTTAGTTAAATATTCTCAACTTCCATCCTTTCACACTGAAAAGTTCTCATATCACAATCCCTCTAGCAGTTCATTTTTTTTTTTTTTAAGATTTTATTTATTTGTCAGGTCACAAGTAGGCAGAGAGGCAGGCGGCAGGGGTGGGGTGGGGGGAAGCAGGCTCCCCACGGAGCAGAGATCCTGATGCGGGGTTCGATTCCAGGACCCTGAGGCTCAACCCACTGAGCCTCTTGGAAGGTTTTGGGTCTTCTTGGAATTTGGAAATTGGAATTTCTTTGGGTCTTCTCTCATGCCAGATGTTTTTGGGTGTGATTGGTAATGATTCCTTGCACATTTTTATATAGCTATAGTATATATAGAGAGAGAGAATATATGTATGACTATATTCTATAAAAATGTGTTGTACGTAGGTTTTATTTTATACATATAATTTGATTTTGACAAAGCCATTCATGATAAGTAAACTCAGTTGAGTAGCTCCTTGGCTCATATTGTAAGACCATGGTGGAGAGCCAGCGGTTTTCCCTTGATTTCGTGCAAACTGCTGACTCCTCGCCCACACTTCAGGACTGAAATCGGTCAGGGCTCCCGGAGCTTTCACCCAGCTTAAGTGAAGGTGATCTTTGGGGGATACGTGTTCCACGGATCAGCTTAGCCCGGATAGCCTGGTCATGGGTATCCCCAGAAGGACCTGTAAGTGGCCTTTATTTGTCGTCTGTGAATTGCGGTTAGGTCTTACTGATCCCTCCTAGGCTCGATAGCGGACTGGGCTTTTTGATGCAGTGCCTCACTTGGGCCTACTCCAGTGATCTCACGGTTTCACACCCTCTAAAAGCCGTGAGTTTTCTGTAGTCAAACTGAATTCGGGCGAGTGATTTACTCTATGCGGTCTCGGTTTCCGACAGGTAAGTGGTGACAGGAACCACCAACTGGGGGTTCCGTGGGCTAGATGGGTTGTCTACACCGCGCTTCGCGCCTGTGTGCAGCCCAGTGCGCGCCGCAGCCGCAGGTCACTGGGATCGTGTGCAGTGTCCCCAGGACCGCCGCGTGGGGCGCCGCCGGGGTCCCCGGGAACTCCCCTCCCTCGGGAACAGACCTCGCCCCCGGCCCTATCTCAGCGCAGGCAGCCGGAGGCTGTGCGGAGCGGGGACGCAGCCTGGTAACCACCGAGCGGAGAAAGCCTCCAGATTCCTAGAGGAGACCGAACGGCGGGGGCCGCAGCCCGGAAGCGCGCGCCCGCGAGACTCCGAGCACCTGTGCGGGGGCGGGGCTCGGCCTCCACTCCTGCACCCAGGCCTCGGCGGACGGGCGGGGGCGGTCAGGGACAGCTTCCGAGGATTGGGTTGTATTGGGTTACCTGGCCTCTTGGGAAGAGGAGAGTCTGGGTTCCCGGTTTTGTAAACGGAGGGTGGGGCTGGTCGGGGAGAGCATCTGCGTCCTGAGCCTCCCTGCGGTAGGGGAGGCGACGCTGCAGTGCGGACGTCAGAGGCCACTTACTGGTGGTAGCAAAAGACTTCCCTCTGTACACGGAATCGTGCAACTGTCAGTGGGATTGTAACAGTACCCACTTAAACGAGTGACGGTGCGGAACTTTAAATAAATATGAGCTGTTACTATTTTCTCATTTCTGATGTTATTTTCTCTACCGTCTGTTCGGCATTTTCTGAAGGGCAGAACCCAAGGGAAGAGGGTCACCGTCTTTCAAGTTTTATTAACAAACATTTAGGAAGTAAAAGACTTGAGCACGTGGTGCTAAGAATTTGCAAATTCTCTCCCACTTCCTTAATTTAATTAACTTCCTGACGAAGTTCCATTTTCTTTCAGTGCCTTGTCTGGGTAGTGAGTTCTTGAGTCAAGGAGCTAAACAAAAATTACAGTTTCTGTTAACAGTGTTGTTTTGTGCCCCAGGAAGAAGACTAGCTACAAGGAAATACTTCTGAAAAACCGGTGTGGACCCCAGGCTGGTGTGAATCTTCTCCTGAGTGCGCTCATTCCAGAATGGCGGTCCTCCTGCGGGAAGGTCCCTGATGGTGACTGATGGCAGAGGGAGAGAGGGCTGTGCCTGGGACCGCTCTGGCAAAGAAGTTGCAGATAGTCCTTCAGACTTCAAGTTGCTACTATCAGGCGGTAGCTACCTGGGCCTCCCAGGGCTGTCAGAAGACTGAGAGAGCTTCACCCATGGTTGCTGAGACCGGAAGCAGACCAAGGAGCAGGTGCTGAAGCCGGTCCTGACGCCTCGCTGGAAGCTGCAGGTTGAGACAGGGATAGTACCCAGAATTTGGAGAAGAGGCATCACTTAGGCTAGAAAAGTTGGAGACAGCTTGGAGGAAAACCGTCAGGTGGGAAGGGTTGGGAAAATCACGTATATTATGGCTCGAGTAGTGAAAGTCTTCTGGAATAGCAGAGAAAGCAGTAAAACCAAACTTGAGGATCCACCACACGTCTCTGCAGCCCAAACCCAGCACCTCCATCATGGGCTTTAATTCCCCTTTGTATTCATGGGCACCTCTGGGAAGTTTTTCTGTGTTGGGTTGTTGTTTGGGCGACTGCAAATCCAGTTGTCCAAGACCGGCTTCATCCCGTTGCCTTTAGGGTCCAGGCTAAAGAACAGCACGAGAAGTGCTTATAGCACAGGTAGTGCGTTGGAATCCAGGGTTTTAAGTGCAGCCTGTTAAGCCCCTGTCATAGTTTGAGCATTATCACCTTTTGGAATGGAAAGCTGATGAGAAAAGATGTCTTGGAGATCCTTGAAGGAAGTGTTTTAGAACTCTCAATAACGTCCTTTCCCTTGAAAACTTGTCTCTACCCATCTCCTTCTCATCATTTGCCCGATTCTTGAGGTAGAAGCTCTTAGCCATATCTGTGAGGAGTTTTGTTTGGTTTGCTTTGACCTTTTCAACTCCTTTAACTTCAAAGTGCAGCTTTCTTCTATGTTTTAGTCCTGACATTACTGAAAAAGTTATTTTCTCCACTTTAGTTTTTCTGTATCAAAACAGTGTGTATTTTGAAACTGTTCTAGCTGTTGCTTGAAGTTAACTGTTACCGTAGATCACTGTTCATTGATTGACTCAATAAATATTTACTTGTGGAGCATTTGCTTGTCTGTAGTAGTGGCCTAGGTACATATCAGTCGGTATAAATGGTCCTTTTTTCTTTTTTTAGATTTTACTTATTTATTTGACAGAGATCACAAGCAGGCAGAGAGGCAGGCAGAGAGAGAGGGGAAAGCAGGCTCCCCACTGAACAGAGAGCCCGATTTGGGGCTCAATCCCAGGACCCTGAGATCAGGACCTGAGCTCGAAGGCAGAGGCTTATCCCACTGAGCCACCCCGGTGCCTCTAAATGATCCTTTTAACTTGCACTGGCAAATTAAAATTTCTCTTGATTTCATGATACACCATTTTTCATCTCTGGATTCAGACTTATTTCCTCTTAACTTTTTTGATTATACCTTTCTGATTCATTGTTTCATTTTGTGAGAAAATCCTCCATGTTCTTCCAAACTCCCCCCCCCCCCCCCAGCTGTCTCTTCTCACTCAAACTCTGGAACCTTGTGTGCCTTTTTGGGCACTTGGGCAAACTGAGACGACAGCCCCGATGCACAGTAGTGGCGTGCACTTTTGGTAAAACTGGATTTTATTTTTATCACTGTTCTTCATTTTAAGTCTCATCTCAGCAGAGAGACGACCGACATCTGAATTTTTTCATCTTTTTTTAGATGGTGTTACTGGGAATGAACATAAAGACTTGTCTCCAGCACAAAACAGTTCCGAGGATGCTGAAGCATGCGGTGGGGTCTCTAGAAGTGCCGCACCGGTGCGGTCAGCGCGGGGAAGTTGTAGTCACTGGCGAGTCCTTATTCAGCTTTAGGGAGTCCAGAGACGGAAGAGACTCTCCTTGAGAACAAGTTTGGAAAGGCTTTGGTTTAGAGTGGGTTCCTCTTTTCCCACCAGGAGATCCACCACATGGAAAAGTGCTCAGTGTAAGGAATGTGGGAAAGCTTTCAGTTACCGTGGCCGCATTGTACATCAGAGAATCACATGAACGAGACTGCAGAGATGTAACGACCTCGAGGAAGCCTTCATTCAGCACTGACACAGAGCCTTACGTGGAGGAAAGCGGAGCACCTTTACCCACAAGTCAGGATGACTGTGCACCAGAGAATCTGCACAGGAGAGGAATCGTATAAACGTGATGAATGTGGAAATGCTTTGCATGGAATCACCGGCTGTATTCAGCCTTGGAGAGTTCACACTATGGGAAACCCAGACAGTGCGATGAGTACAGACAGTGGTTGGACCTCAGTAAACATATTTGAATCAATATCACAGACGTTCTTATAAACGAGAGGATCGTGGGAAGTTGAGTGGACTGAGACCAAGTCTCCACAACAGAATCTCCACAGTACTGGGAAATTAAAGTGTAAATGGGCAGGATTTATGGGAATGGGTATTCTTGATTGCCCAGTTTAGCCAGTAAAAACATTGAATGAAGGCCTCAGGTCAAGAAAAGGAAAGGCCAGCAGTTCTTTTCTTCTTTCTAGAGGAGTCTATAGATGTAAGCAACCAGGACTTTTGAAAGAAGTTGCTTCCCTGCATCCCAGGGCTTGTGATTCTGTCCCCTGGAGGACTGTGCACACACGTTTCCCCCAGGCCTGCTCTCATAACTTTAATTCATTCAACAAGAGTAGATTATTGTCTGGGGTTACATTTTATTTTCTTTATGAGCTAAATAGGCTTGTCTGTACCAGGACACAAAAATCACATGTATGAAGTTTTAGTACATGTAATGAAAGAAACCACATCATTCATTTGTTGGACACTTTCCTAAATTTGAGACTGCTTCCGTCTTCTCCAGAATAAGGTCATGTAAGTGTCCCTCAGAGAATATAGATTCTCCAGCTTTGGTTTGATTGTTTTTCTTAAGATAGTGAAAGATAATTAACATACAGCCTATTGATAGATAATGATGGAGATATTTTCCCTTACAGATAATACATAATATAATGTTGTGAAGGCTGACACTTTAAGTAACTTGCTTATTCTTCTTAGTTCTAAAACAGGTGAAAAGAATCTTTAGAAGCTCTTCAGCAAGTTGTTCATACAGCCCAATCTCTGAGAGAGAATGAGGCTTACGTAATTTATGGTAGGTCACTGAATATAGGAAACAGATTTTAAAACTTTGCAATGATTATCTCAGAACTCAGAGTGTATTTGTTGTATATTCCTAAGTTTCTTTGAGTAGGTATTTTGGGGTGCCTGGGTGGCTCAGCCATTAAGCATGTGACTCTTGATTTTGGCGTAGGTCATGATCTCAGGGTAGTGAGATCGAGTCCCCTGTCAAGCTCAGTGCTGGACACGGAGCCAGCTTAAGATTCTCTCTGTCCCTCTCTCTCTGCCCCTTCCCTACCCTGTGTGCTCTCTTTCTCTCTCAAAGGAAGAAAAAAAGAATAGGTATTATAGTCATTTTATAAGATGGACTGCCGAGGTGCCTGGGTGGCTCAGTCAGTTAAGGATCTGCCTTCAGCTCAGGTCATGATCCAACTTCTTTCAAAAGTCCTGGTTGCTTACATCTATAGACTCCTCTAGAAAGAAGAAAAGAACTGCTGGCCTTTCCTTTCTTTTTTTTTTTTTTAAGATTTTATTTATTTATTTGACAGACAGAGATCACAAGTACGCAGAGAGGCAGGCAGAGAGAGAGAAGGAGGGAGGAGGAAGCAGGCTCCCCGCTGAGCAGAGAGCCCAATGCGGGGCTCGATCCCAGGACCCTGAGATCATGACCTGATCAGAGTCCTGGGATCGAGTCCCACATTGGGCTCCCTGCTCAGCGGGGAGTCTGCTTCTCCCTCTCCTTCAGCCTCTCCCCACAGCTCATACTCTTTCTTGCTTGCTCTCTCTAATAAATACAAATATTTTTTTAAAAAATGATCTTTCTTGGGGCGCCTGGGTGGCTCAGTGGGTTAAAGCCTCTGCCTTCTGCTCAGGTCATGATCTCAGGGTCCTGGGATCGAGCCCCGCATCGGGCTCTCTGCTCACCAGGGAGCCTGCTTCCTCCTCTCTCTCTGCCTGCCTCTCTACATACTTGTGATCTCTGTCTGTCAAATAAATAAAATCTTTTAAAAAAAAAAGATCTTTCTTAAAAAAAGAAGATAGGCTGCATTCAGGGCACTGGCGTGGCTCAGTCAGTTCAGCATTTGCCTTCTTCTCAGACATGATCCCGGGGTCCTGGGAATGAGCCTACGTCAGGCTCTGTACTCATCGGGGAGTCTGCTTCCTCTCCCTCTGCCCCCCAACTTGTTCTCTCTTGCTCACGCTCTCAGAATCTTAACAAAAAGGAAGAATGACTGCATTCTGTAAAAGGCCTTTAGAGCATCTGTAGAAATCACAGGGTTTTTTTCCTTAACTTTATTACTATCTTGTATTTTTGTGGAAGGATTTTCTAATATTGAACCAACCTTACATTCTTGCAACAAGTCCAGCTTAGATGGGGCGTGTTCTTAATATGGTAATGAGGTTTACTGCTCATATTTTGTTTCGTACATTTTTCTTCGATGTATGAAATTGGTCTGTAACTTTCTTTTTATTTTTTGTACTATATTTTCTAGGTTTAGGTTTCAACATTTTAATTGCATCGTGAAAGCAATTACATTTTTGTTCATTTTTAATCCTCTAGAACAATTTATAGGGTACTGGAATTAGCTGGTCTTTGAAGGTTGAATTCTGATGTAAAACCATCTGGGCTGTGTGCTTTCCTGTGAGATAGTTCTGTGGTAACTTTTTCTGTTTCTTCTACAAAACCAGTCTGTTTAGTCTTTCTGTTTATAATGGGGGTCAATTTTAGTAATATATTGTTTGCCTAGAAAATTACCCATTTCATCTAGATTTTTAAATTTATTTGCCTTGAATCTATAATATAATCAGCTACAATTTTTAAACAGTTTTACCGAAGGAAATTGATATGCAGTAAAGTGCAGAAGTATACAGTTGTACATGTTTTAACATGTGCACACCTGTGAAATAATCACCACCATCAATACAACGAACATATCGATCCCCCCAAAATGTTAACGTGTGTGCCTTGATAATTCCTCCCTCCACACCACTCTCATCTCCAGGCAACCTCTGCTGGGCTTCCTGTTGCTATAGACTTGGTTTGCATTTTTTAGAGTTGGATATGAATGGAATACCTTTTTTCCATCCTTTTTTCGTCTGGCTTCTTTCATTCCGCACGATTATTTGGAGATTCATGCATGCCTTTGCAGGTATCAGTAATCCCTTCTTTTTCTTGTTGAGTGTTCAAGAAACTGGATATACACAGTTTGTACATTTACCTATAAGAGACATTTGGGTTCTTTTCATTTGGGGTCTCTTAAAAATTAAGTTGGTAGGGCGCCTGGGTGGCTCGGTTGTTAAGCGTCTGCCTTTGGCTCAGGTCATGATCCCAGGGTCCCAGGATAGAGCTCCCACATCGGGCTCCCCGCTCATCAGGAAGCCTGCTCCCTCTCCCACTCCCCCTGCTTGTGTTCCTCTCTCACTGTGTCTCTGTCTGTGTGTGTCAATTGAATAAATAAAATCTTTTTTAAAAAATGAAGTTGGTATGGACATTTGTGTACAAGTCTTCATATAGACATATGCTTTCATTTCTCTTCAGTAAATACCTAAGAGTGGGATGGTTGGCTCTACCTGCTAAGACTATTTTCAACTTTTAAGAGACTCAGGTTATTCTCTGTTATTCTCTTTCACATCCCTACCAGCAGTGTATGAGCTTTCCTTCGCTACGCATTCCTGCCAACATTTGGTAAGGTCAGTCTTTCATTTTAAACAACCTAATAGGTGTGTAACTTACTGTAATTTTAATTTGCATTTCCTAATGACTAATGACATTGAGCATCTTTTTGGGGATTGTCATTCCTATAAAGCCTTTTGCTGAATTATCTGTTCAAGACTTTGCCCATTTTTTTCCCTTGGGCTGTTTGTTTTCTATGCCAGTCCTTTATCAGTGCAATGATGTGTGAATATTTCTTCCGGTCTGTGGGCTGTCTTTACTTTCTTAATAGTGTACTTTGAAGATAGAATTTTAAATATTCATGAATAACAATTTTATCTTTTTTTTTTTTAATGGTCATGTTGGTGATATGGCTGAGAAATCTTTGCCTAAGCCAAGGTCACAAATGTTTTATAATTGCTTTTAGATGCTATGTAATTTTTAGTTTTTTTTCCTCCACTGAATTGCCTTCAAATGTTTGTTGAAACGTTGTTCATATTCATGTGAGTCATCACCTGAGCCAAAGGCAGACATTTAATTGGCTGAGCCACCCAGGGGTCCCGGGTCATACCTTTCTTCATTGAATTAAATATATATATATAGAGAGAGAGAGAGAGAGAGTTTCCTGTCCCAGGATAATCTTCCCAGGTATCCTGTGAGCTTTTTGCATATTCAGGTCTTGTTTTCTGTGCTTCAACATGACGTTTTCTTGGATTATGGGTTTCAATACTAATTTTGTTTCATTGTGTTATTTTTTAAGGACTTCACTGGCCCATTTCAGTCACTTCTTCTCCATACTTTCCTCTTTCTCCTTTCCTTTCACTTTCATTCTCTTTGTTTTCCTGACGCAGTACACCGTTTACAGTTTGCAATTTACGCTTAGGGTTTTCTTCCCTAGGGGTCTGCGACCCTTCTCTGTTTCACGGACTGGCTTTTAAGGGCAAAGACCATGCGGTCGGGCCTGGCCATGCACAGGTGACCAATGAGATTGTAACACACACAGGAAACTCCACAGTGATGCTAGGTGACCAATTGAATTACAATTTACCCTAGTAGGCATTAGAACCAGCCTATTATACCTTGATTAGGATTGGCACCAAAAAGGCTCCCAGAGGGCGGGGGTCCCTACTCCTTGGTAACCAGGGAGACAGTATGCAAACCCCCACTGATCGGATGTCTCCACCTGGCCTGACCCACACTTGCATCTGGGCTTTGTTACCTGGGGCTGGTTTCCAGGACTTGTCTCCAAGTAAATCCCCTGGGGGAAGGGGAGCAGGGACAATTTCTAAATAGGTCCTTACCCAATCAGCCCTCTTCTTTTCCTTCTAGTTTTTTGATCCATCTTTGCTTTTAATTTTTGAATTTCTGATTCAAGGTGTTTTTCATATCCCCGATGCTTGTTTGAGATGTTCAGTTTACTTTGCAGTGCTGTTTCATTTTTCTTTTCTTTGAGGATTTTTGGGGGAGTGGGCTAGGTGATTCTTACTAGTTGAGGTGCATTTGTTCTGATTTTCTGTTTCCATGTAGCGCCTTTTCTACGTTTTTTCCCATTTCCTAAACTGAGGGTGTGTACTGGATTCCTTAATCAGTGGTCCCTTCCGTCCAAGTAACAAAATTCTGTTTCTTTGGTGCATTATTTAATGCGGACTCTGCGATTACTGGTTTTGGATCTTTGTGCATACATATCTTGAAGGAATCTGAAAATTCTCCTTTTTCACTCTGTATCCCTTTCGCTACATGTTTCCCAAAAATTGATTTTTTTTTTCTTTACTCCTCTCCCTGCAAAAGTATGTCTTTTGAAGACTGCCACATTGAATTACATACCTTTTTAAGTCCCTTGCTGTAGTTAGTGTTCTCATCTCCCAGTATATTTTTCCCAATTTTCACACTTAGGATACACTCCCTCCATCTGGTGGTGATTTTAGAACAGTTTTTAGGGCCATTTCTCTCTTCTAGGACTTTCTCAGACTGTCCATTTCCTCCACAAAGGCTTGCTATGGGGGATTCTGCTGTTTTCTCACTTTGTATTCCAGGTAATTTAAAGTTTAGGCACTTTCTGTTTTTGTGTAGTTTTGTTTTTCTTGTTCTACATCATTTTTGGAGGATGTTTGGTGACACAGATGGAAGCAGCTGTCATTTTTTTTAAGGATTTTATTTATTTATTTGACAGACAGATCACAAGCAGGCAGAGAGAGAGAGGCAGAGAGGGGGCGGGAAGCAGGCTCCCTGCTGAGCAGAGAGCCCGATGTGGGGCTCGATCCCAGGACTCTGAGACCATGACCTGAGCCGAAGGCAGAGGCTTTAACCCACTGAGCCCCCCAGGCGCCCGGAAGCAGCTGTCATTATCCTCTATCAGTAGGTTTTCCAAAAAAATGAAATGGAAACATTTAGAATAGAAAATACCAGAATTCACTCATAATGAGAATACTGTTTCATGGTACTTTTGTTTCAATATTCTGTATTTGTATGTGTAACTGTCATTTGTAAAGTTATCATTTGTATAGGTCACATTCAAAATAATTGAGAGAATGTACCAGATAATCTCCTAAATCCCTCTAAACTTGTCCCATGAGTGGTTTTGAACCCTCGGTCTTTACATGTTGTCGCTCTGCTTCCTTCTGGTGTATCCATCTCAAAGAGGGGCTGTTTTGTCAATCAACTTGATAGGTGCATTGTGCTGGGTCAGGCATTTGTTAAAGGCAAAAGCCAAGTCGAAAAACTTGACCTTCTAACCTCCAGGGCACCTACCACTTGGGAGGAGAGAACTTTAAACCTCAAGAATATCTGTGGAGCCACTTCCATCAGGTAGCAGTGACCACCTGTCCCTCACTCCGTACATCCCTCATGAGACCGTTTTCTCCACTGGCCTGTAGATGTGAAGGAAATCCATGACCTGCAGCCCTGACATTTTATTCAGGAGTTTCTTTCTACTGTTTTACCCTACAAAATAGAATAATGATGCCTCCTCGTAAGAGTCTTGCCTTGTTTGGAGGAAAGGATAGTAAGGCATGGGCAATGCTGTCAGGCATAACAGAAGAAGCAGAGGGGTGATATGTCATTCGACTAAATGCTAAAAATGGGGTGACTTAGATTTTTTAAAAGACCTTTTAAATTCCTTTTTAAAAAAGATTTTATTTGAGAGAGAGTGTGTATGCTCACAAGCCAGAGGAGGGGTGCAGAAGGAGAGGGAGAAGCAGACTCCTTGCTGAGCAGGGAGCCCAATGTAGGGCTTGAGCCCAAGACGCAGAGATCATGACCGGAGTCCAAGGCAGATGCTTAAACGACTGAGCCACCCAGATACCCCAAAGTCTTTTTAAATCTTAAAGATTACTCATTCATTTATTTATTTGAGAGAGAGCACGAGTGTGTGTGCACGGGATGGGGGCTGGGGGTGGCAGGAGAGGGAAAAGCTGACTCGGCACTGCATGGCCCTTGATCCAAGGACAAGAGATCATGACCCCAGCTGAAACCAGGCTGGAGACTCAACGAACTGAGCCGCCCAGGCACCCTGGTAACTTAGATTTCATGTGGACTATGAGATTTTGAAAGGTCAGGGAGAAGGGCGATTTGGACTGGTTGGGGGCTAGGAGTTGCCATGAGATGCAAATGGGAAAAGACTGTGTGAACAAGGTCTTCAAAATGTTTTCAAGTATCTCAAGTAGGCTTGGTTTAAATCAGTGCTTCTCAACCAGGGTGACTTTGTCCCCCAGGAACCGTTTGACCATGTCAAGAGACTTGTGGTTTCATAGCTGGCAAGGAGGTGGGAGGGGCAGGTTAGAGAGGAAGGAGCTACTGGAAGCTAGTGAGTGGAGGGCGGGAATGCTGTAATCCTACAGTGCACAGGACCGCCTCACAACAAAGTTATGCAGCCCATAGGGTCAATAGTGCTGAAGTTGAGAGACTCTCGTTGAAATGAAGGAAAGTGGCAAGAAATGGAAGTAGGGGGGCACCTGGGTGGCTCAGAGGGTTAAAGCCTCTGCCTTCGGTTCAGGTCATGATCCCAGGGTCCTGGGATCGAGCCCCGCATCGGGCTCTCTCCTTGGTGGGGAGCCTCCTTCCTCCTCTCTCTCTCTCTCTCTCTGCCTGCCTCTCTGCCTACTTGTGATCTCTCTCTGTTGAATAAATAGATAAAATCTTTAAAAAAAAAAAAAAGAAATGGAAGTAGGAAATATACGTTTTCTTGGTTGAAATTGTAGTACATTTCTAGCTTTTTAAAGGTACTACCTGATTCCTTAGGCTGTACTCTCTTGACCAGGAAATAAAGGACTGAAATGGTCATCCTCTGAGTCATGTCCCCACCATTATTGAATGAAGGTTTTTATGTTGGGAGTTTGTTTTCTCGGTAAGGTATAGTAACAACAGAAAGAGGGAGTGTTTCAGAACCTGGACTGGATCCTGACAAGAACCAAGCAGCACTCAGAGACCTTGAGGATAGGTTTATTTAATGCCAGCGGGCTCACAGGAGAGTCATCTCTCATGGTCTGAGCCCCCAGCACAAGCAAAGGGGATAGTTTATATGTTTTTACTTCCGTATCTGTGCCACTCTTGTGCCCGCAGCCGGCAGGGCAGGGGCAGAAACCCAGAATGGCCCTGTGGCCAGGACTGGGATTTCCCTACTGGATTGGCCCATTCCCTTTGCACTCAGATTTCCCTCCTCAGGAGGAGAAAGGAGAAGACGCAGGAGAGGAGGAGGAAAAAGAATCAACAGTTCAGCCCACCCATATTTCCTACAAGCAAGAGCCTTCCCTTGGATCTTGTTCACTGGCAGCAGAGAGAGTCCCATTGCAACGGCTGCCTGTGTGGCCTAGTGCCAGCCCCAACAGGTGATCTGGAAGTACCGATTCCCTAGACCCCCAAACTGTCTCTGGATTGCTGGGGGACGACCTAGTGTTTTTCTGAGCACAGCACGGGACACTGATCATTTCAGTCCTAGATGCCCCACGGAACAGGTTAGTTTCTTCAGACACCTCCTGCCCTGGTGCTGCTTTCTGAGGCGGGACACTAACTCTCTGTACTAAGAATACTCTTTCAGTACTGTTCAAGGGAAACTAGTGTACCCACGTTTACCCCGTAACTTTCCTTCGACTTCGTCTGGGCCCTGCCAGGCTGGCGGGTGGTCAAAGGCGGGACAGATGAGTATCAGGCCAGTAGGGGTAAGGCACTATTTTTCCAGCAAATACGCACAAAAGCCCTGACTTACGCCAGGCCCATATATAACAGGTCTGGGCAAGTCGGCAACAACCCTGTAGGGGAAGTGTCTGAATTTTACAGACAAAGGGAGGGTGATTCCACGCGCATAACCACGACTAAAACTGGTGGGCGGCCCGCCGGGCGGAAGGGGTGCAGGGACGGGGGACCGAGCGCCGGCCAGGAAAACGCGACCACGTTGCCGGCTGGGCCCGGCTCGCCACTCCCTTCCACGGGCTCCGAGCAGCCACCGAGTTTGAGGACCTTCCTGCGATCCTAGAGCGGCCCCGGAAGTGCATCCGGCCGGGGAAGTCCCGGCAGCCGCCGCGGCGGGGGCGGGGCAGGCGCCAGTTCCGGTCGGCTGTCCTGCGCCGCAGGTAGGTTGGGCCCCCGGGGCGTGGCGGCGGGGGGTGGGGGACGCGCAGTGGAGGCTCTGGGCGGGGTGCTCTGGGCCGGGGGCCCGGGGCCGGGGCGAGAGGCCCTCCGTCGCGGGTCCTTTCGGACGGCCCAGGGCAGGAGCGGCCGGTCTGAACCGCCGTGTTTACGTCTACAGCCCTCGCCACCCCACGTGCTGTAAGTCCACTTTGTTTTCGTCTGCTCGTCTCAAACCCCCGCTCGCGTCTACCGTGACGGTAGCAGCGGCTCCTCCAGGGCCGACGTTTGTGTGTGTTTTGTTGAACTGGTAACAGTTGCAGATTGCCCACAGCTGTGCCTGGCGGGGGTTAGCGATACGTGTTGCTGTTACTGTGTTCGCTGCAGCACCGGAGGGGCCTAAAACAGGCCTGGCACGTAGCAGGAACTCATTGCTTCTTGAAAGAGTGGATGGATGGATGGATGAACGAAGGAATGAATGACTGAGTGGCGTTCTTGCCAGAATCTTATGACAACGGGAATCTTCTTCTGTCATTAGCTAAGCTGTCAGTAAATGCTTCTCTGTAGGGCACTGAGCTGGGCTCTGGAGGTAAAGAGATTCCTAGCAGAGAGAAGCTTCTAGAGCAACGGGGGGGGGGGAGATAGCAGTTTAAAAAACTATATTATAGATAGTAAATAACCACATGGCTAACAGTGACGGAAAGTGCTAATGTCGTCATTCTGGTTCTCACCAGTAGACACTGGGGGTTATTTTATAATGCTCATTGATACCTGGCATCCAGTTTCACCACCACTGACATCAGTGGCCAAATGACTTTAGGTTACATTGACTTTTTCAGTGAATACAGACTAGAAAAATGCAGCACTCCGTTCCCTGGAAATAATGCAGGTAGAAATTAAAATGTGAAGTGAGAAGGGAAAGGAAGTGTTTATGATCTCATTGAGAATGTTGCGGTATACATGCTTCGCTTGTAGGGTTTTGTTTGTTGGGTATATTTGCTGGTTGGTTGTTTTGCTTTTGTATGAGTCATTGGGACTTAGGTGGATATAAGCTATGAGATATTTGCTGTTGGACATGGAATGAGACAAATGGGATTAAAGATTTCTATTTCCTGACATTTTAGCAACTCAGTTTTTTTTTTTTTTTAATTTGACAGAGAGAGATCACAAGTAGACAGAGAGGCAGGCAGAGAGAGAGAGAGAGGGAAGCAGGCTCACCGCTGAGCAGAGAGCCTGACGCGGGACTCGATCTCAAGACCCTGAGATCATGACCTGAGCCAAAGGCAGCGGCTCAACCCACTGAGCCACCCAGGCGCCCCTTAGCAACTCAGTTTTAATGCTCTTTCACTTTGTTACAGTGTGATTAGCCAAAGAATTTTACATACATATTGTCTTTAATCACTTAAAAGAACACATCTTTTAGAGATGGAAGAAAGCAGTAATTATACAGGATTATTGCTGGGGCATAATCTTTTCTAGTCACAGGAATAAATCCAGCTACTCTGAGGTATCCACTAAATAATTTGAGGGCTTAAAATAATACATACCAACTGAATTGAACACATTCAAATAAGGAAGTATAATTTAGCCTGAGACTCGGTCACTTATTAATGTCATCTAAAATTTACTACCTCCAAAATTGTATTTATTTGGGTCCTGGATATCAGTGTTTTACTTTCTGTCTCTGTATGGGTAGAACCTCCTGTAAAAGGTGGCTTTTAGGGCAGAAGACATATCCTTGTTGGTTTGTTTATTCAGGGTATCTGTAAAAGTCTGACCTTATATGCATGTATATCTCAAACTTTGGAGCACCTTTTATGGATTTTCTTTTTAGAGTCATTTGTTGCCTTTCAGTTTTGTGGTGATAAAATTTTGTGTGCATAACTTTTTTTTTTTTTTAATTCTATTTCCTGGGGCGCGCGGTGGCTCAGTCGCAAAGTGTCTACCTTCCACTTGTGTTATGGTCCCAGGGTCCTGGAATGGAGCCCTACATCGGGCTTCCTGCTCTGTGGGAAGCCTGCTTCTCCCTTTCCCCCTCCTCCTGCTTGTGTTCCCTCTCTCGCTTGTGTCTCTCTCTGTCAAATAAATAAATACAATCTTTAAAAAAAAAAATCTATTTTCCTTGGGGCACCTGGGTGGCTCAGTGAAGTGTCTGCTGTGGGCTCAGGTCATGGTGTCAGGGATTGAGCCCTGTGTCAGGCTTCCTGCTCAGTGGGGAGTCTGCTTCTCCCTCTCCCTCTGCCTCTCCCCTCCACTCAAGCTCTCCCCCTCCCCCAAATAAATATATAATAAATAAAAATATTTTAAAAAATTGTATTTCCCTCAAAGTACATGCACATATAGGTATAGGACACCAGCACTCACAATGACCACCTTTTAACTCTTGCCCTGCTTTTACCATTTGAAGGACGCGGTCTTGCTCATCTAGCACCCATCTGCCTTTTTCACCTCCTTTTCCTCTTGACTCCGGTATCTAGTTATTCCTAAATGATAGTCCTCACTGCGTACCACAGCTGCTTTCTTCCCTTCCGTTATTTGCCCTGAAGTAGTGAAAGTCATATGAATTTTGGAGTTGGAGACCTACATTTAAATAAAAAACTTTATAGTTTCGGGGCGCCTGGGTGGCTCAGTGGGTTAAAGCCTCTGCCTTCGGCTCAGGTCGTGATCCCAGGGTCCTGGGATCGAGCTCCACATCGGGCTCTCTGCTCAGCAGGGAGCCTGCTTCCACCTCTCTATCTGCCTGCCTCTCTGTCTACTTGTGATCTCTGTCTGTCAAATAAATAAATAAAATCTTAAAAAAAAAAACTTCATAGTTTCCTTTTTTCTTACATATGCCAATGAGCTATTCTGAACTTGAATTCCCTCATTTGTAAACAGATTATAATCCCCAAATCAGTCATTTGTAGGAACTAGATCATCAATATAAGCACCATATATACAAGCCCAGCACGGTGCCTGCCACACAGAGGATATTCGGTGAATATTAGTACTTGTCTCTTCATCTGCTTTCCTTCTCATTAGATGTCTAGCAGCACCCAACCTTTACCAGTGGCTTTTTCTTTACATTTTTACCTAAAGGCCGTCTAAGTCAAATCTAGTTTTGGCTCACTACTCTGTGACATAATCCAAACTTCCAGATTCATCCTTTGAGTAGGTTGGCTTATAGCCCCTTTTAGTGCTCATTTAGGAACTAGAAACTCCTTCCACATAATAAAGCGTATACAGTGGTCCTTGAACTGTCAGGGGTAGATAGAGATGTCTTTCAAAAACATTGGCAGGCCCAATGCAATCTCTGTCAAAATACCAGCAGCATTTTTCACAGAGCTACAACAAACCTAAAATTCGTACGGAGTCACAGAAGACCCTGAAAGCCATAGCAACCTTGAAAAAAGAAAAAGCTGGAGACATCACAGTTCTGGACGTGAAGTTCTAATACAAAGCTGTGATCATCAAGACAGCATGGTACTGGCACAAAAATAGACACATAGATCAATGGAACAGAACAGAAAACCCAGAAATGAAGCCACAGCTCTATGGTCAATTAATCTTTGACAAAGCAGGAAAGAATGTCCAATGGAAAAAGTCTTGTCAACCGTCAAGGGAAAACTAGAGAGCCACGTGCAGAAGAACAAAACCGGACCACTTCTTACACTGCACCCCAAAATCCGTGCAAAATAGATTCAGGATCTTTGGCCCACACCCCTTCTGTGGTGGTCTTTTCTTTCCTTTTTTTTCTTCTGGTCGTTAAAATTTGTGGCTTTATTTTTCTTTCTTTGAAACCCATGCAAACATGTGTTCTTTTTCAATTTCATTGTCCCACTTCCACAGCAGGCAGAGTATTACCAGTGATTTTCAAAAATGAGTGTAATCAAATCACTTGGGTATCATGTTAAATGTATGTTCAGATTCTGTAGGTCTGGATTTTAATTTTTAAAAATTTCCAGGCGATGCCTATAATGTTACTGTATTTATTTTCTATTGCCACCTTAACAGATTACCACAAACTCCCAGTGGTTTAAAATAACATAAATTTATTATTTCATAGTTCTTTAAGTCAGAAATCCCAGTTAACTCGGCTCATTTCTCTACTCCAGGTTCTACAAGGCCACAATGAAAGTGTTAGCCGTTTGGGTTCTTCTTTGTAGGCACTTGGAAAGAGTCACTGATTCCATGCTCATTCAGGTTGTTGGTATAATTCAGTTCAGAACTGAGTTGCCCATATCCTGATGAGAGAAAGCAAAGATTTGAATCAATGGAGGCACACAGTGTTCATGGATTAGAAGACAGAACACAGTAAAAATATCAGTTCTCTCTATACTGATTTTTGGTTTAAAACAGGTCCTCTCAAAATCTCACCAGAAATTTTTGTAGATATAAACTTATTCTAAAATTTATATGGAAAGACAAGGGACCTAGGAAAAACTAAAACTTGAAAAAGAATAAAGTGGGAAGAATCACTTGGGCTGATGTTAGGGCTACGGTCTATCTACAGTGCTCAAGAGAACGTGGTGTAGACATAGAGTTCAGTGCAGCAGACTGGAGAACCCAGAAGCAGATCCACACAAAAATGCCCAACAGATTCTTCACAAATGTGCAGAAACAGTTTAGTGGAGGAAGGATAGTCTTTTCAGAAAATGGTGCTGGCGCAGTTGGGCATCCACAGGCAAAATAAAATAAAAAATAGCCTAAACTTCACACCTTTTACAAAAATCAGCTCAAAATGAATCATGGACTACAACATAAGACCTCAAACTATAAAATGTTTAAAAGAAAAGCTGGGAAATCATCAGGACCTAGATTTAGGCAAAGATTCTTAGAATTGATATCAAAACCATGGTTGATTAAAGGAAAAATTAGTAATTTGGTCTTGATCAAAATTTTAAAAGTGTTGCTCTGTGAAAGACTTAAGGATTGAAAGCCAAGCTCCAGATAGGGGAAGATACTTGCAAACCCTATCTCTAACAGAGGACTTGTGTCTGGAATATGGAAGAGCGCGTCAGATCGCAAGCAGCAGCTCTGGGCACAAGTCCATCAGGCACTCGCCGGCAGAACAGCCCGCAATGGGCACGCGCCATTCACGCTGCAGCCGCGTTGCCTGCCAGGCACCCGCACTCACAGGGTTGCTTTAACTTTCTTCTCCTCGTTGCAGGTTTTTGCCAGTTTCCATCTGATGAATTTAGACACATTTCTCTCCAGCAGAATTACCAAGATAGGTGAAGGGCTGCAGCTGCCAGGGGAGGGCGTCGTGTGACCGGCCGGCAGCTCAGGGAGCACAGGAGTAGTGTGGCCCAGCGCACCGCCGCGGCTGCAGGGAGCCCTGGGGAGCCTGCCTTCCTTCCCGCAGGTGCAGCGGGGGTGCAGGGCAGGGGAGGATCAGCTCCACACTCTTAGGCCTAGACTGACGCTTTCATTTTTAAGTAGCCATCTACTCAGCCTCAGAGACAGACTTCTACTTCCGTTATGTCATGGGGCACACCTGGCTCCCGTCCTGCTTTTGGAGACAGCCCGTGAATGTTCATCGGCAGGTAGCACGTGCCCCGTGCACCCTGTAGCTTAGCGAGTGGTATAGGTGCGGGAGCGGGAGACCCTCACTGTATCTCGCACCCACTACACAGTCAAGAACATGTGCTCCCACAGCAAAGGAAACAGTCAACAAAACAAAAAGGCAACCCATGGAATGGGAGAAGATATTTGCAAATGACAGTACAGACAAAAGATTGATATCCAGGATCTATAAAGAACTCCTCAAACTCAACACACACAAAACAGATAATCATATCGAAAAATGGGCAGAAGATATGAACAGACACTTCTCCAACGAAGACATACAAATGGCTATCAGACACATGAAAAAATGTTCATCATCACTAGCCATCAGGGAGATTCAAATTAAAACAACATTGAGATACCACCTGACACCAGTTAGAATGGCCAAAATTAGCAAGACAGGAAACAACGTGTGTTGGAGAGGATGTGGAGAAAGGGGAACCCTCTTCTACTGTTGGTGGAATGCAAGTTAGTGCAGCCACTTTGGAGAACAGTGTGGAGACTCCTGAAGAAATTAAAAATACAGCTTCCCTATGACCCTGCAATTGCACTGCTGGGTATTTACCCCAAAGATACAGATGTAGTGAAAAGAAGGGCCATCTGTACCCCAATGTTTATTGCAGCAATGGCTACGGTCGCCAAACTGTGGAAAGAACCAAGATGCCCTTCAACGGATGAATGGATAAGGAAGATGTGGTCCATATACACAATGGAGTATTACGCCTCCACCAGAAAGGATGAATACCCAACTTTTGTAGCAACATGGACGGGACTGGAAGAGATTATGCTGAGCGAAATGAGTCAAGCAGAGAGAGTCAAGTATCATATGGTCTCACTTATTTGTGGAGCATAACAAATAACATGGAGGACATGGGGAGATGGAGAGGAGAGGGAGTTGAGGGAAACTGGAAGGGGAGATGAACCATGAGAGACTATGGACTCTGAAAAACAACCAGAGGGTTTTGAAGGAGCGGGGGGGTGGGAGGTTGAGGAACCAGGTGGTGGGTAATAGGGAGGGCACGTACTGCATGGAGCACTGGGTGTGATGCCAAAACAATGAACACTGTTATGCTGTAAATAAACAAATAAACGAATAAAAAAAAAATGTGCGCCCAGATCCCAGGAATTCGTTTTTTTGTTGTTGTTGTTGTTGTTTTTAGATTTTATTTATTTGACAAGCAGAGATCACAAGTAGGCAGAGAGGCAGGCAGAGAGAGGAGGAAGCAGGCTCCCCGTGGAGCAGAGAGCCCGATGCAGGGCTCGATCCCAGGACCCTGAGATCATGACCTGAGGCTTTAACCCACTGAGCCACCCAGGCGCCCTGATCCCGGGAATTCTTACCTGTTCTGTGTGGCCACCGTCTTCAGAAAGGGCACTGTGGCCTTAACAGCCCCAGGTGTGGCACCAGATTTTTTTAAAAGAAAGGTTGACAGACCTGGTCAGAAAACAAACAGCCCTTTTTAGATTGGAGCAATATTTTTTAAAATGTTTTAAAAATTTATTTATTTGAAAGAGAAAGACAGAGCATGTGAACGGGGGGAGGGCCGGAGGGAGAGGGAGTCTCAGACTCCACAGTGAGTGTGGAGCCCAGCGTGGGGCGAATCTCACAACCCTGGGATCGTGGCCTGAGCCACGGTCGAGTCGGCTGCTTAGCCGATTGGGCTGCCCAGGCGCCCTGGCGGTTTTTAAATCTATGTAAACAACAAGCAGGAATACGCAGATGTCTTTGCTCCCTGTGTCCTGTGTCCCACAGGGTGGCACCCAAAGAAGCCATGTGTCAGCAGCACACGTGGTAGGACGTCCTGCTGCAGAGGAGCTGGTGTGGTGCAGCTGAGCGAGCCCGACTCCACAGGAGAGGAGACTGCCCCACGACAGTCGCCACGTGGGCCAGGGGGCATGGCAGGTGGCCTCGGACAGGCTGCACGCCGTGCTCA
Organism: Meles meles; assembly: GCF_922984935.1. Classification (NCBI taxonomy): domain Eukaryota; kingdom Metazoa; phylum Chordata; class Mammalia; order Carnivora; family Mustelidae; genus Meles; species Meles meles. Next base: position 153,533,934 of record NC_060070.1, on the reverse strand, counting down.
CCCAGTCCCACATTCTGGGTGGACCATAGGCCCAGAGCAGCTGCTTTTGAACCCTGGTCTGTGCGGCTCCTGCATGTGGACACGGGCTGTCAGGCAGACTCACAGAATGAGGACAGACGTGGACGGAACCTCTTAGGAGAGAGTTCAGTTCTGCTCTTCGAAGGGAGAGAAAACCGCTCATCTTCGGTTCCTTAGTGTGTGACCTAACACTGTAAGATTTGCTGACCGAAAGGTTGTAAACACAGAGTTTAGCAATAGGAAAGAGAAGTTTACTTCTGGAAATGGGAATGTGAACACTGTCGTCTCTAGCAGGAGGAAATTTGTATTAATAGGAGAGAGCGAGTAGAATCAACCCAGCTTTAGAATCATCCATTCATCAGGTCGGCCTGGTGCTGAGTGAACAATACCGAGCCCGTCATTTATCTCTGTCTCTCAGCTTCGTGCCAGCCCTTCTCTGTCCTGATCTGGAAGCAGGGGAGGGGAGGGAGGCACAAACATTATTTCCTAGGTTCTTTTTTTTTTTTTTAAAGATTTTATTTATTTATTTGACAGAGATCACAAGCAGAGAGGCAGGCAGAGAGAATGAGAGGGAAGCAGGCTCCCTGCCGAGCAGAGAGCCTGATGCGGGACTCGATCCCTGGACCCTGAGATCATGACCTGAGCCTAAGGCAGCGGCTTAAACCACTGAGCCACCCAGGCGCCCTATTTCCTAGGTTCTTACTATCACTTGTAATAACTGGAAATCAAAAGGAGGGGGGAGTGGGGAGGAGCATGGTTAAGTATTAATTCTATAGTGAATACTCAGTATTGTAATGGTCAGTTTTAGGGGTCAGCATGACCAGAGCACAGGGTGCCCAGACGTGATCATGCGTAGTTCTGGGCATGACTGAGGACGTTTTGGGAGGACACTAATATCGGAGCTGGTGTATGCGTAAAGCAGAATCTTTTCCCTACTGTGCATGGCCCTCATGCAGATAGTTGAAGGCCTGAACAGCACAAAAATGCTGACCCTACCTTGATAAGGGGGAACTCCTCTTGCCTGACTGCCTTAAGCTGGGACATTAATCTTTTCCTACCTTCAGACTCAGACTGGTTCTTCTTAGTTCTCAAGCCTGCTGGCTTTTGGACTAGAACTCACACCATGGGCTTTCCTGCTTCACACGCCTTAGGACTTGGACCGGAACTACACCATTGGCTCTCCTGGGTCCAGGTTGCCAACTACACATCTTGAGACTTCCCAGCCTTCGTAATCATGTGAGCAAGTTCCTTATATATAATAAATCTCTTTCTATATATTTATATCCTATTAAATATGTTTCTCTGGTGGACCCTAATACATAGGTATACAAAACTCTAGAAATCATGCGTTTTTATTGGTTTAAGAATTCACTCAAAGAAAATAACCATATAATCTTTACTGTAATATGAACAATTTACTTTAGGATTTGTTAGATTTGTGTCCCCTAGATCCCTCAGAACTTTGGAGTACCAGGCCTTGAAAGCTGGCGTTGGAGCCGGGACTTGGACAGGTCTGCAAGGGATTTTGGATAAGCGGGGGACAATCTATCACGATGACAAAACCATTAACTGGGCAAGGTGACCAGAGAACCTTGCTATATTTGAATTCCAGAGTCTTGGACTGCTAATAATAAATGGGGAAGCAGCTGTTGGTGCCAGAAACCAAGTGAGAAGTGTGGGCAGATGCAAACACAAAAGTGTATTTCTCCAGTAAGTTTGCAGGCCGGTAGTCATCCTGGAATGCTCTTGTAGAAGCAACTCCATTTGAAATATACATAATACTACAGTTGACCCTTGAACAACAGGGGGTTAGGGGCAGCAGCCCCCCATCCGGTTGAAAATCTATATATAATTTTTGACTCCCCTAAAACTTAATTGCTAATAGCCTACTGTTGACCAGGAACTTTACCAGTAAAGTTAACATGTATTTTTTATTATATGTATATACACTATATACTTAAAGTAAACTAGAAAAAAATGTTATTAATAATAAGAGAAGATATACTTCTAGTACTGCATTTGTTGAAAAAATCTGCAGATAGGTGGACCTGTACAGTTCAAACCAGTGTTGTTCAACGGTCCCTGTTCTTCTGTAATGGTGACTGAAAGTTTTCTCGCAAAACTGAAATTTTGACTATCATGAGGGGAAAAAAAAGATGGCCTACAAAGTGTGCTTAAGGAAAGTAAATAGCAGGGTGCCTAGGTGGCTCAGTTGTGCAAGTGTCTGACTCTTTTTTTTTTTTTAAACATTTTATTTATTTATTTGACAGAGATCACAAGTAGGCAGAGAGGCAGGCAGAGAGAGAGGAGGAAGCAGGCTCCCTGCGGAGCAGAGAGCCCGACACAGGGCTCGATCCCAGGACCCCGAGATCATGACCCGAGCCGAAGGCAGCGGCTTAATCCACTGAGCCACCCAGGCGCCCCGCAAGTGTCTGACTCTTAACTTCAGCCTAGGTCATGATCTCAGGGTCCTGGGATTGAGCCCCACGTTGGGCGCCACACTCAGCAGAGTCTGCTTGAGATTCTCTCTCTCCCTCTGCCTCTCCTGTTCATGTTCTTTCTCAAATAAATAAATTTTTTTTTTAAAGATTTATTTATTGGACAGATAGAGATTACAGGTAGGCAGAGAGGCAGGCAGAGAGAGAGAAGGAAGCAGGCTCCCAGCTAAGCAGAGAGCCCGATGTGGGGCTCGATCCCAGGACCCTGGGATCATGACCTGAGCTCAAGGCAGAGGCTTTAACCCACTGAGCCACCCAGGCGCCCCTCTCAAATAAATAAATCTTAAAAAAAAAAAAAAAAGGAAAGAAAAGTAGATAATCTGAGGAATTAACTTAATGGCTAAAACTGTCATCATGAACAGTTGAAGAGATGGTACCACACTGGTGACTTGGAAATTAACATGTAAGAGGACAAAGATGGGGGCAGCTGGGTGGCTCAGTCGGTTAAGCAGCTGCCTTTGGTTCAGGTCCTGATCTCTCGGTCCTGGGGTCAACCCCCACACCATGCTCCCTGCTCCGGGGGGAGTCTGCTTCTCCCTCTCCTTCTGCCTCTCCCCGCAGCTTGTGTGCTCTCTCACTTTTTCTCTCTCAAATAAGCAAAATCTTTAATGTAAGATAAAACCTTTAAAAAAAAATGACAAACAAGATGATTGCACACTAATAATGGAGTTTTGAAAACAAAAGTGATACTTGCTTTAAATATTTGGTATAAATTTACTGACCCGAAGGAAGTTGGAACTTGCATAAGTCATGACTGACAGTCTACTCTACTTTCCAGTGGTGTGAGTCGTGGGCGGGATCGTGTCTGGGGCTTTAGAGAACACGTGGTTAGGCCCAAGAGGACTAAAAGCTGAGAACCAAGATGCTAAGCATTACCAAATTTATCATTTTATTTTGATCTGATTAATTTTCACACAGTGCATAGGAATATTGTCTCTGCAAAGAGTAGCAATATTAAAGAATGGCATTCCCTGCTGGCATACATTCACAGTGATTTCATGATGAAGAAGCCGAGGTTTTCACCCTGGAAAGCCGAGTCTGGTCAGGAAGTTTGGATTCTGTTACAGTAACCTCAACCCGCCAGTCCTGTGTGATCTGCAGAAATGTACTGGATTAACTCGGAATCAGGCACAGGCTCAAGTGGCTGTGGTGAGAAGTGCCTCAGAAATCTGGTTGATACCATACCCAGAGCTCTAGGGTCATCTCAAGGTTACGGTTAATGAGTGTTTATTAACACCTGGGTTCAAGGCACAGCGGGGAGTGTGGGATGTCACGGATCTGACCGGCCGATGGAGGATTCCTTACAGGCAGAGCCGTCTGTGCAGGAGACGTCATAAGGTGCTGGCCGGAGGTGGTTGGCCAGTCTGGAGGCGCATTTCAGTCCAACAGGTGAGAATAAATGTTTCGGGTCTTACCCCTTCCAGATAATCTCCCGTAGCCTCCTAGCAAAGCAGCTGTTCCTCAGCCACCTTCTAGATGTAGAAGAGGATCCATCTCAGCCAGACTCTGTGTCTGCTGCCACAAGATGACGGGAAGTGGTCAGTCAAGCCCAGCCCAGTGTCTGTGATCAGGAAGGGCTGGGGAACCCTTCGGTTCAACGAGGAACGAGCCCCAACTCTGCCGTGTACGACATGGTCACTGTGATGGGACTTTCTTCCCAACGTGGCTTCTCTGATGCTGGACAAGATATGAAGTTCGGGTAAAGCCTTTTCCATATGCGTCGCACTGATAGGGTTTCTCACCAGTGTGGATTTTTTGGTGTTCAATAAGGCTTCTGTTGCGAGGGAAACTCCTCTCACATGCATGACATTGGTAAGACACAGGAGTCTCGACATGTTCCCACTGGGCTCCCACCCTCCCCTGACTCTCCCAGGTCTCTGCACGTTCGGGCTCCTGCACGTTCATATCTCCGTGGATCCTCTGGTGTCTCAGGAGGTGTGAATTCCGCCTAAAAGCTTTGCCGCACAGGCCGCACCGGTACGGCTTCTCCCCCTGATCTCTAGGTCACCCCGCCGTCCCTTCCGGGTCATTTTGCTCTCACGCTCTACGGTCCCGTGGCCCGTCCCTGAGGAGGACTCAGTCTCCTGTCGGGGCTGGCAGCGGGCAGGGGATCAACACTGACCGCGCAGCTGCCGCGAGCGAGGCCTGTGCTGGGGGTTGCGCCTGCTGCACCCCACGTCCCCTGCCCCGGACGCTGGCAGACCAGGAAGGAGGCGGCGTCACGGGGGTTCAGGAGCTGGTCGCGCTGCGGTTAGGAGCGGGTTCAGAAGCGGTGGCCCTGGATGCAGGCAGCTCAGACAGCTCCTCGCAGCCCAGCAGCCTGACCGACGAGGGGAGCCACGAGACCCCAGTAGAGACCCGCACCCATGTCTTACCCAGGGGGGTCAGGCCACCACAGTTCTGCCCTTCCTCTCCGTGGAAGCTCCCCCGAGACGAATCCAGCTGTGTCCACGCAGGGGAGGAAGCCAGGGCCACGTCTTCTGTCTTCAGCAAGCCCTGAAACGGCACACGGTCCCACCTCGTTCCTCTGCCCCGAAGTCCCGCCCGCAGCTGGGCACAGGAGACTCAATGTCCCCCCACGGCTGTGCCGTCCAGGCCAGTGCGGCAGCCAACACCCGCCTCAGCGGTCAGAGAACAGCACGGAAGTGAAGAAGGAGAGAACCCGTGAAGGGGTGTTCGTCGGTGTCCAGACAAAAAAACGCCAACCCAGCGAAAGGCCTGGAACAACGGAAACCTCTCGCGACATTTCTGGTGTGATTTTCAGCAAGGCAGTGATGGAGGCTCACTGACATGAATGATTCTTAACAATGAAATGAGGGGCGCCTGGGTGGCTCCGTCGTCAAGGGTCTGCCTTCAGCTCAGAACATGATCCCAGGATCCTGGGATCCAGCCCCGCCTGGGGCTCCCTGCTCAGTGGGGGGGGGGTCTGCTTCTCCCTCTCCCACTCCCCTGCTGTGTTCCCTCTCTCGCTGTCTCCCTCTGTCACATAAATAAATAAAATCTTTAAAAAATAAAATGCAAAAAGAAAAATAATAAAATGCAATGAAATGTAGGTCTGAGGTGAGGACAGTCAGGGAAGAAAGTGCGACTACAGAATCCCGAGGACATGAAGAACTGGATGAGAAAGTAAAATCCACGTTAAGTAAAGCTTGCTCAGACTGTGCTATTAGTTGAGAAAAATGGACATGCCTCACCTTCCTCTCAACTCTTAAGTTCCTTGAGAGCCAGAGACTGTGTGTTTATACCCTAGTCATGGCTTTAAAAAAAAAAACAACTTGGGGCACCTGGGTGGCTCAGTCCATGAAGCCTCTAACTTTAGGGGCGTGGGTGGCTCAGTGGGTTAAGCCTCTGCCTCCGGCTCAGGTCATGATCTCAGGGTCCTGGGATCGAGCCCCACATCGGGCTCTCTGCTCAGCAGGGAGCCTGCTTCCCCCCTCTCTCTCTGCCTGCCTCTCTGCCTACTTGTGATCATTCTGTCAAATAAATAAATAAAATCTTAAACAACAACAACAACAACAAAAACCTCTAACTTTGGCTCAGGTCATGATCTCAGGGTCCTGGGACGGAGCCCTGTGTCAGGCTCGTTGCTCAGCGGGGAGTCTGCTTCCCCCTCTGCCCTTCCCTGCTCTCAAATAAAATCCCCCCCCAAAAAAATCCCCCTTCAGGACAAAAGCACCATCACGACAAAAGCTTCAGCTTGCATTTGCCGAAGTGTACTTACTGAAGAAAATCCCACTGAGGAAGGGGCTGACCGGAGAGACAGAGCAGGGAGGGTGTGGAAGCACAGACAGCGCCCAAGCAAGTCATAAAACGGGAAAAGGCTCCTCTGCAGGCACCAAGACGAGAGACCATAACAAGCGACCCTGGCATGCATGAGAAACTTAAAATCCCACCTAGGACTTGGGTGGGTGTAGGATGTAGGGCGGGAGGGAGGGACCGGCAAAGGACACACAGCAGGGGGGCTCCAGCTCACCTGGGGCTCTGGGGGCAGCCGGGCAGCCACCACTGCGTGTCCTCTGTGGCGCCCTCTCGGGGCAAGGCCGGGAACCTTCAGAACTAAGAAGGAAAGACGCTTTGGATGAGATGGACCCTGGCACCCAGCCTCCCTGGCCTGTGGATTCCAAGCTCAAAATCTGGGCCAGTAAATTCCCCAGAAAATTTATACACAATGTGCTCCTTTCCCCAATGCCTGGTCCTGCCAGCTCCAGGCCTAGGGCCTTACAGGCGTGGTGTGCTGTCCGTATACAAAAAGTACACAGAAAGGGCGGGATCCTTAGAAGGAAAAGTGCATTTAAGTAACATAAAGCAAGCTTTTCATCTGAAGATCCTCTGAATTTTGCTTGGGAGGGTGAGAAAAATTAAGATTTTGCTTCAAATGCCATTTGTGGTTGTTAGGGGCCTCAGCAGAGTCAAAGAAGGCTAGAACTGGAAATGCGCAGGCATCTGGTTGTACAGAACTTGCTCAGAGCCAAGAGAGAAAAGCAAGAACTTCAGGTTGCCCTGTAAGAGGTAAACTTTAAAAGGGGCACAGAATAGTGGATTTAAGCTAGAACCTGTGTTGAGAAGTAAAGACTGGGTGTGGCGGCTGGCGTGTCTCAGGGCTGTGTCCTGGGAACCTGCACACACATTCCGGACGTACAGCCTCATCCTGTGGGGTGACTCACGTTATTTGATCACAGAGCCCGGATTTAGAGGATTTGTAGTCTCATTTGCAGTAGTCCTGTAATCTCTGGGGTATTTCGACTGGCTCGACAGATTCTGTCATTTTCTTCTTGGCACTTCTCCCCGTCTGAAGCTTTATCACTCTGCTTACGTGCTGCCGTCCCCACCAGACCCACGGGCTCCATGGTTTCGTGTGAAATGAACGGAGAACCAATTCTTTCCAAACCAAGTTTTTCTTGTCTATTTTTGTATTATGTCCGGGCTTGATTAGGAATGCTCTCCACCACTGTTTAAAATTTCCCTTTTAGTCTCAAAGTACAGTCAGTCGATGATGGCCAGCGTAGCGGTCAGTGGACCTATCACGTGGTCCTTAATGAAGCTGGATGAAGGCTGTAGAATTCAAGCTGCCCAGGAGACAACACCTCTGTCTGCTGAGACCTGGGATCCCAGGGATTCGCGCTTGAGCAGAGCCTTCTTTGGCTGCAACTCGGTACTCCAGGGCCTCGGAGCTGGTGTCAGCACCGCCGTCTTGCAACAGAGCAGCTGCCTCTGGTCACCGCTGAGGACCTGGAAGTTTCACTTACTGATTCATCAGAACTTCTAGTAAGCTTTCTCTGCGCTAGTACTTTGTTTTCCAGGCACTGTTTCTAAGAACCTTAATGAATCGTGATTCACCGAACGCAGGTAGCAACAACTCTTATGAGCGAGGAACTACTATTATCTGTGCTTTTGTAGAGAGGAAATGGAGGCCCAGAGTTGAAGCAACTTGCCCAAGGTCACCCAGCTAATCACTGGTGATGCTAGTGTGGGGGGTCAGGCAGAGGGACCCCAGAGCCCATGCTCTTAGCCACTGTCGCGTGCTCCCTCGTCACACACATTGTGCTCTTATGAAGACTCTGGGAGCTAGTGTTAAGTCCTCAGAATACCCCTGTCTTTTCATATCTGGAAAGTGGAGGGCAATCATTTCTTGCTTACAGGGCTTCGGGGACCAATAAGGTGATGGTATGTGCAGTCACCCAACTCAGAACCTGTACATGGTTTGCCCCACAAAAAGCAGGCTTCCTTTCAGAAATTTATAAACAACTGTTTTCTAGTTACTTTCTCCCATGGAGCTCAGACTTAACCACTTCTGTGAAGAACGAGGGGCCTGAAGCTAAGACCCTTGAAATGACTTCTCTGCTCAGGGGCTGGCAGGCAGCAGATCCCAGGCCACAGCCCTGGGCACCGGGTCAGTGCCTGGAGGGCTCTCCCACGTGTCCTCTGAAGGAACATCCATAAGACGGCGCACGCAGGACACAGTCTCATAGAAGACTGGCAAGGCCAGAAGATGCAGGGGTGTTTTTGAGCCTGAGATTCTTGAACTCCCACTCAAGTGGTCCAGAAAAAAGCATTTTAATGCTTCCTAGCCTCTAAGAGAAATTTGGCATCTCCTTCCATTTTAAGTGGAAGCAACAAACCACTGTGGCGTTAAGCCACAGGACTTAGTCACCAGTAGAAAGTACAGATGTTTTCACACCACATCCCAGCTGGGCAGACATTGTCGAAGTCACTCATGCTTAAAAAACTGGGAAACTCTTTCAGTTACTGGGCCTGTCCCTAGGTCTTACTATTTGGTGCATTAATTTTAAAGAGCACATACATGATTTTATCACTGAATTGTTTCACGCTCGGTTAACTGTGTCTCGATATAATTGAGTTCTTCTGTAATCCTTCATGTTCTTAAAAATACCAGTACTCCGAAGAGGCAAAGAGGTTAATGATACAAAAAGAGGCTGAGAACTTCTGGGTCTTCCAGAAACGACCCTCACTCCGATGTTGAGACTTCAGGAAGAGACAGAGCTCGTCTCAGACACTAGCCTTTTGCCTCTACCTGCGGCCCTGGCTCCTCCAGATGCCTCTGCAAATACTCCAGGGGCACCACCGCCTCGTCCCCGCTCTCCGGCTGCTGCTCCCGCACCCAGGCCTGCAGCTCCTCGGGCAGGATGGTCAGGAACTGCTCCAGCACCAGCAGCTCCACGATCTGCTCCTTGCTGTGCGTCTCGGGCCGCAGCCAGCGGCAGCAGAGCTCCCGCAGCCGGCTCAGCGCCTCGCGGGGCCCCTCGGCCTCGGGGTAGCGGAAGCGCTGGGAGCACCGGCTGGAGTTTTCTGAACACTGTACAGGGCTGGCCTCCCCGACCACAGCAGAGGCCTCTTCCTCTTCCACGTTTACAACCAGAAGCCCCATCTGGTTCTCTGCAGGTTGGCCGTTCCAGGCTGTGCCTTCCTTGGATTCTCGAGCCATCCTGGGCCAAGGCAGGGACTTGGGCCTCACGCTAGTGGGCAGCTGTACTTCTGCAGAAGGTTCCTGCACGTGGGAAAGCACCACTAACCAGTACAGTGTTAGCACTCCCTCACCTGCCTTGTGCCCAGGGCTCAAGGACATTGCTGGGGAGCTCTGGGTCACTGTTACATCAACAAATCTTGCCAACGTCAGTGACTCTGAGTCTCATCAAGTCTCTAGATCCAAATACCAGCAAACAAGTGAAATACAGAAGCAAATGAGATTAAAGATTTTCAACTTTGCTACACATGAGAATCATTAGAGAACTTTTTAAATATCCTGATACCTTGGGTGAACCAAGATCAGTTACATCAATCTGTGGGGGGGACCTGGGCATTTCATAAATTTTTTTTAGATGATTCCAATGTGCAGTTGCGTTTGAAAACTAGTAACTAATAAGTTAAAGATACTAAAATAAGCAATCAGCTAAGAGTGTGAGACATTTTATAGGACAGAAGACTGAAGTTGTTCCATAAATAAATGTCTAAGAAAAAAAAGGAGGAGGGGGGAAGGAAAACTGTCATAGATAAAAGGAACTGAGTTGGGGCACCTGGGTGGCTCAGTTGGTTAAGCATCTGCCTTTGGTTCAGGCCCTGGAATCTCAGGGTCCTGGAATTGAGCCCTGGGTTGGGCTCCACGCTCAGCCCGGAATCTGCTTGTCCCTCTTCTTTGCTCCTCCCTGCCTCCCGGCTCATACCTCCTCTAAGATAAATAAAATATTTAAAATAAATAAATAAGAGACTTAGTAGACACATCAACTGAATGCAACTGGTAAGTTATTTTGGGATCCTAAGGAAAAACAGCTGTAGAAAAGACCTATTTCAGGGGCACCTGGCTGGCTCAGTCGAACATGCAACTTTTGATCTCAGAGTCATGGGTTTGAGACCCACTTTGAGTAGAGATTACTTAAAATAAAATCTTAAAAAAATCATTTCAAATAATTGGGAAAACTTGAACACAGTGATATTTAGGAATTACTGTTGATTTTGTTGAGTCTAATAATACTAAGATTACATTAAGGTCCTTGTTAGAAATTCACACTGAAGTATTTGTATTAATTGGTAAACAGATAAGATTGTCACTGGGTTTTCTTTACTAAAAGAAAGGGGAATGAGAGAAAGATGAAAGTCGGGGAGAGAAAGAGGAGAGGGAGGGGATAGAAGAATGAAAGAAAATGTCCAAAAGACAGTGGTTATTGAATTCAAGGTTCATGCTGAAATGTTTGAAATCCACCCCCTCCCGCATTTAAAAACTAAATCCTACCTTCCTTCTTTCCTTCCTGAATTAACAGTGTAAAAAAAGCATTTAGGTGGGGTCACGGGAGGTGGGAGAGCGCTGCAGCTCTGCCACTTTGGAGCGCATGTGGTATGAGGAGGGTGTCCCAGGGGCGGGGGAGGCGGGAATGACAGGAGAATGACCACGCCTATTTCACATCCCCATTCACATGTCACCGCCTGTCCTATTTGGGATTTTAGCCAAGGGAACGGAGTGAGAAGGCACCGGATTGAAAAACTTGTTAAAAAGAGGCAGTTTTGGGGCGCCTGGGTGGCTCAGTGGGTTGGAGCCTCTGCCTTTGACTCAGGTCATGATCCCAGGGTCCTGGGATCGAGCCCCCTGTTGGGCTCTCTCCTCGGCAGGGAGCCTGCTTCCTTCCTCTCTCTCTCTGCCTACTTGTGATCTCCCTCTGTCAAATAAATAAATAAAAATCTTGAAAAAAAAGGCAGTGTTGGTCAAATAAGGAAACGTATGGAAGGTAATGCGAGCAAAGTTGCTCATTATCAGAAAAGGGAATTACAAATCCAGAAAAAAACCAATCTGGTGTGAACCCTGTGATTTGGATTGGAGTTAGCAGTGTTAATATGAACTCAATTTCCCACACTTAAGTAACAACACAGAAACACAGAAGGTCTGTACTGAAGTACATCAGGCCAGGATTCAGGACTCTCCTGGAGCTCAGACGCTAGCACATGTCCAGCACTGGGCCAGACCCTCATTCCTAATACATGAGGCCCTACACCTTCACTGTTAAAAACCATTCTTGCTCCTGCTGAATCCAGGCGGCCCCAAGGAAAAGGCATCCCCAAACTGTAACACCTTGGGGATCATAAGCATCATAACACAAACCAGTTTGGGTCTTTGCTTAGGGACAGATTCTTCTGTATTTTACTTCTCCCTCTTAAAATAGAGACATCATCCATTACAAAGAGAACTGATGGAAGATAAGGTTTAAAGAAACGTCAGAAAAGCCAAGACCATTCACGAGCCAGAACGCACTGTCATAATTAGAAATAACCACAGTAATAACCATGGCAAATCTTTAAGCCGTTCTTACTCTGTGCCTGGTACTGTCTTAGGGGCCTTACGCACCGTAACTGGCGGGTCGCTCACAAGCCCGTGGGTTAGGTGACCTCATTCTCCCCATTTTACAGAGCGGTCCACTGAGGCACAGAACCTACACAAATGTAGGTTCAGTTCTCTAGGTAAGAGATTCTGAGATGTACGTGCAAGACATTTATTGAGTGCCGCAGAGAAGCACTATTGGGTGGAGAGGGAGGTTGAAAAGAGACATCAACAAATTCTACAAGGAGCTCTGGAATCAGAGCAATTGTCCTTTGGAGTGTCTTGCCTCAAAGCAAGGAGTCAACGTTGCACAAAGCCCTAAGACGTCAGTGGCCACTGAATGTGACGGGCCATGTTTGGGGACATGATCTTGAGCTATGGAGTTGTTGTTGTGCCCAAAGGATGTGTATCAAGAGCTTCTCATTCACTGAAGCAGCGGGGGGACTGTGTGCCTCAGTTGTGACAGAAGGAGCTGACCACCAAGCAGTAGATTCACTGCAAGAATCAATGACTGAAGTCTAATATCCCACATTCAGAGAGTGAAATGATATAGAAAGGATCCACAATGGAAACGATGCAGTAAACAACCCGGTAGAAAACTCTGAGACGGAGACTGGTGCCCCAAAGAAGAGTGTGTTTCAAGGAAGGAGTATTAAAAAACGGGAAACGTTGCCAAGAGGCTAGGGTGACAATTTATCACTAGAGTTGGGAACGTGGAAATCAAGAAGTTTCAGTGGAATGGCAAGGACAAAAAAAAAAAAAAAGATTTCGGTGGGTTTATAAAAGACGGGGTATTTTTCCATTTCTGAAACATGAGCTTAATTATTCAGACCCACTCTCTTAGTGAAAACAACCCATGCAGCATGCATTATTTAGAAGTAACTTCTTAAAAGCGTTGCAGAGCTCCTAAGATAGTAAGGATTCTCAACGTAAAATCTAGAAGTGAAAGTTCAGAGAGACGAGCAAGTACTTAAGCTGATTTTTATCCTGAGACCTTTTGCCAAACAACAATTTGATCTTCAGTCTGATGGTCTTTTTTTTTTTTTTAAGATTTTATCTATTTATTTGACAGAGAGAGAAATCACAAGTAGGCAGAGAGTGGGGGGGAAGCAGGCTCCCCGCTGAGCAGAGAGCCCGATGTGGGGTTCGATCCCAGAATCCCGAGAACATGACCTGAGCCAAAGGCGGTGGCTTAACCCACTGAGGCCTCCAGCCACGCCCAGTCTGACGGTCTTGAAAGTATAAGACAGAGCTGCAAGCCTGCCTAAGGTAAGCATCTGATCAGAGACCCTCCTCTGATAAACGCAGCTTCCATGGGGCAGATGCAGCCATGGACCCAAAGTAACCCAACTCCTTCCCACATCTACCTGCCACAGACTGGAAAGGAAGTTGCCTCGGTATGAACAGACCAAAACAGTGCCTGAGAATTGTAACTACAAGGTCGCTCTTGCACAGATTTGTCTTCCAAATCCACAAAACCGAGATGGGCCAAAAAGTCTTGAATCATGCGTTCAGTTTAAAGTTATTTGCCTCTTACCTGACAGAGGCAAATGCGAATCCTCTTAGGAGTACCCACTGTTCTCTTTGCTTTGAGTTTATGATACATACATTCTTCTATATTCCATGTGTAGATACATATCTATACGTATTTTCTATATATTCTGTATTCTTTATATACATATGTACATACATGCTTATATATTCTGCTTGCTTCGAGTTTAGTTCTTTAGCTGCTTATGCTGAGAGGATAGGCTATTGATCTGAGATCTTTCTTTTTTGATACAGGTGCTTAAGCTGTCAGTTTCCCGCTAAGCATGGCTTTAGCTACATCCCCTACATTTTGGTATATTGTCATTTTGTTATCAGTCATCTCAAAGTATTTTCTCATTTCCCTTGAAGTTTCATCTCTGACTCATTGATTACTTAGGAGTGTGTTGTCTAACTTCCAAATATATGTGAATTCCCCAAATTTCCTTTGGTTACTGATTTCTAATTTCATCCCAGTGTGGTTAGAGAACATACTCTATGATTTTAATCACTTGAAATTTGCTGAGGCTTATTTTATGACTTACCATAAGTCTGTCTTTGAGAATGTTCCATGTGCATTTTTAGATCTCCATGGGTTTTTATTTCTTTGCTTGTTTGTTTACTACCAGTGTGATTACCGTACAGTGTTATATTAGTTCAGATGTACACTGTGTGGCTCAACAATTCTGTACGTTATTCAGTGCTTATCACAATAAGTGTTTCCTTAACCCCTTCACCCACCCTCCCACCCACTGTATATTTAAGAGTGTGGTATTTTTGTCTGTTTTTACTTTGATCATTTGTTTCTTAAATTCCACACGTGAGTGTGAAATCAGGGGTGCCTGGGTGGATCAGTTGTTAGGAGTCTGTCTTCAGCTCTGGTCATGGTCCTGGGGTCCTGGGATCGAGCCCCACATCGGGCTCCTTGCTTGGTGGGAAGCCTGCTTCTCCCTCTCCCACTTCTCCTGCTTGTGTTCTCTCTTTCTCTATGTCTCTGTCAAATAAATAAGATCTTAAAAAGAAATCATATGGTATTTGTGTTTGACTTTTTTCACTTAACATTATACCCTCTAGGTCCATCCATATCATTGCAAATGGCAAGATTTCATTCTTTGTTATGGTTGAGCAATACTCTCTTCCATTTATATATATGAATATACCATTCTTCTTTAACCACTCATCGATTAATGGACACGAGCTGCTTCCATATATCTGCTGTTGTAAGTAATGCTGCTGTGAACATAAGGGTGCCTGTATCTTTTTGAATTACTCTTTTCATTTACTTTGGACAAATACCCAGTAGTGGAGTTATGAGATTATATGGTAGTTCTGTTTTTAATTTTTCAAGGAGCCTCCATGTTGTTTTCCACAGTGACTGTGCCAGTTTACATTCCTACCAGCAGAGCACAAGGGTTCCTTTTCTCCACAATCTCGCCAACATTTGTTATTTCTTATGTTTCTGAGTTTCGCCATTCTGACAGGTATGACATGGCATCTCATTGTGGTTTTGATTTGCATTTCTCTGATGATGAGTGATGTTGGGCATCTTTTTAGGTGTATGTTAGTCACTGGCATGTCTTCTTTGGAGAAATGTCCATTCATGTCTAATGCCCATTTTTATTTTATTATTTTTTTAAAGATTTATTTATTTGAGAGAGAGGGAGTGCTTGTGGGGGGAAGGGGCAGAAGGAGAGAATCTCCAGCAGACTCCCCACTAAGCAGGGAGCACCATGCAGGCCTCGATGCCATGATCCATGAGATCATGACCTAAGCCAAAACCAGGAGTTGAGGCTCAAGCAATTGAGCCATCCAGGTGCCCCTGGAAGAAACTTGCTGGAGGTTTACCCAAATATCAACAAATATAAAATGTGTTTGATGGGGCACCTGGGAGGTTCAGTCTGTTAAGCGTCTGACTCTTGATTTCAGCTCAGGTCATGATCTCAGGGTTGTGAGACTGAGCCCCGAGTGGGACTCCCGGGATGTTCCCGGAGCTCCTCCCCCCATGCTCCCGCGCGCTCCTCCCCCACCCTCCTCGGAAGCTCCCTGGCCCTCCGCTGGTGCTCCCCTGGAGGTCCGCCAGTTCTCCTCCGCGTTCTCGGCCGCTGGTCCGGCTTCGCACGGGTGCCTGTGTTCTGCGTGCACAGCGGTAACTGCCCTAATCGACTCAAACGCTAGTTTCATTCCACGTACACGTCAGCTTTATGTCGTTACCTGTGCACCTGTCCGCGTCTCATCCTCGGCCCCTCGACTCCAGATGACAATCGCAGCAAAACCCTGCATTCCCAGCGTCACAACCGCCGTCTCCTGTTGTGCTGCCAACACCAGGGGCGAGCACTGGAACTGGAAGGACCGCCGCGTTTCCGAGGCCGCCTGAGCGCAAAGGACTGGCCCTCCTTGGCGGGAGCCGGAGCGAGGTGGTCCCCGAGACGCAGCGCCCTCCGGCGTCCTAGAGGGGACAGGAAAGCTCTTGGAGGGCGACAGGGCTCAGGCTGCTGACGCACTTCCGGCCTTCGTGGCTGCTGGGTTGCCGGGTTGCTGCTCCCCGCCGGGGCTCCCGAGCGTCCCTGGACGGGAGGTGAGTTTCGGGCCCCGGGAAGAGTGAGGGCCCCCGCCTTGGAGTAGGCGGGAGGAGCCCTGGGCGCTGGCCTGGCCCCCGGACGCCTTCTGCAGCCGAGAGGAGTGGGAGAGACCCCCCGCGGCGGGGCTCTGGCGGCGCCGGAGTGTGGGGCGGGGGGCGCCCGGCTGGACTGCGCCCCGTGGACGGCCGCACCCCCATACCCACCCGCTTTGTTTAGCCAGTGTTCGCATTACGAAGTGTTCTTTTCTGCAGATATTTCCAAGGAGATCGCAAGCCTCAGGAATGGTCATTCTTAAGTAGTTCCGAGTGTGCATCTTCCAAAATTGGCGTTTTGTGGCCGCGAATCGTGCCGGGAGCGCCCGGAGAGCCGCCCGACACCTAGTCCTGGTCCCTCGCCGTGTTCGTCTCTGCGGCTGGTTCGCGCCGAGTCGGAGCCGCTACAGACCATTCGCTGCGGGAGCTGCGTGTGAGAGCTTAGAGCCGGCCTCCTGCCCCGTGTCCCGTCCCCGTCCGCTGCCTCGTCGCGGGGAAGACCGGCCCGTCCCCCGGTAGAGGACTGCCGCTTCTGGACCTGCCTGTTTCCTCGTGGTTTTAAGTGGTTCCTCCACTTACTTGTCACTGTAATTTGGTTACGCTTTTGGGTTTATTGTACAACACACGGTGGTTTACGGTTTTCGGTATCCGTCTTGTTGCTAATACGCGCAAGCTAGTAAGAAAAATGCTCTTCTAGGCGTTTCCTCCGTGATTTTAGTTAAGTAACAGGACGACCCGTTACCAAAGTCTGCAAGTGTGTCACCTTCCTCGTGTTTGCTGGCTGACACCCGGCAGGCACGGAGCATCCGTGAAGTGAATTCTTTTGTGGGTGACAGGTAACGCACAGAAACTGCATGTTGGATTTAGGGTGAGCACTCCGGCTTCCTTCAGGAGTGTACCTAACATGCTCCGACATTATGACTTCTGTTTCACCACTTTCCTGCCCCTCCATGAGCTGCAAACTCCTGTGGATACCCAGCTCATAGCGCAGCTCCAGAAACATCTGTGCGAAGACCGAAGCACTTTTTTACAGAGATTAAGCTGTTTTGCTTTTGTTCGTATCTTTCGAAGTTACATTAACTTGAAGAATACAGTAACATTACTTTCCGGATCCAGTGCAATATCCTCTACCCCCTTCTTCCAGCTCTTCTTTCCACTCTGGGCTTTTCTGCTTCCACTTCCGCCTCCACCTTCCTTCCCTCAGCTCATTCACCATCCGGGAGCAGGGCTTCTTGACACATCAATCCAGTCTTTTCACTCCCCTTCTTAAACGCCTTCCATGACTTTTGCACTTAAAATCCGGGCTCCTGGGCCCTGCATGATCTGACTTGTCTTGCCAGCCTCAGTGTTTACCATCTTCTCTCACTTGTCTGCATCCACTCCAGGCTCCTTTCATTGGTTTGACCGCACCTCTTCTACCTCAGGGCCTTTGAAGAGTCGGGTGCTCTTCCTGTCCCCACTTCTGCTGGTTGCATGGGTCACTCCTTTTCGCTCTTAAGGGCTCCACCTAGATGTGTACCTCACCTCTCATCACTCTGTCTTCATAGGTCCTCCGTTTATTTGATACCTCAGGGTCTGGTTGGTTTTCCTCACAGAACTTCTGTCGCCGAGTCCTTATTTCATTTGCCTGCCTCCTTAGCCACTTTTGTTGTTGATGTTACTTTTAGTTTGTCTTTTCTATTGGAATGTGAGCGCCAGAAAAACAGAGAGGGGTCCTCTCTTTTTCACAGTCGTATCACTAGTGCCTCCCAAAGTGGCCTGGTATGTCACAGATGCTCAGGGACCATCTGTTGAGTAAAATGAGTGAATAAATGGCAACGGTATCTGTCTAGAACGCAGTCCGGAAACAGGATATCAGGAGAAATCAAATAGGGAAACTTTGAGTGTATAATATAAACTGCACCAAATCTATGCACTATATTTAAAAAACACAAGAGTCTTAAAGTCATAAGTTGTCAAAATTCAATTTCTTGGGTTGTAGGATTGAAGTTCTTGGTAGAACTGAGGTCCCCCTCATGCCTCAGCTTCTAGAGGCGGCCTGCATTCCTCTCCCCGAGGCTCCCTCTTGCATTGACAAGCCAGCAGATGGGCCCAGACCCTCCTCATGCTTCGAGTCTGATGCGCTCTTCTGCCACCAGCCCAAGAATCCTCTGCTGTTAACGAAGTCATGCAGGTAGTGTAGCCCCACCCAGAGATCTGTCTTGCTGTCATATGGTCAGCTAATTAGTAATCTTAATTATGTTGCTGGGTGAACTTGGGAGACCTCAGGCCCTGCAGCTTTGACTTACCTGGTCCCAAAGATACCGCCAAAGGGTATTGTCTCGTGACATAAAGAATTTAAGGACAGGGGCGCCTAGGTGGCTCAGTGGGTTAAAGCCTCTGCCTTCGGCTCAGGTCATGATCCCATGACGTGGGATCTAGCCCCACGTCAGGCTCTCTGCTCAAGCAGGGAGCCTGCTTCCTCCTCTCTCTCTCTGCCTGCCTCTCTGCCTACTTGTGATCTATCTCTGTCAAATAAATAAATAAAATCTTAAAAAAAAAAAAGAGTTTAAGGACAGACACAACACAGTAATGACGCCTTCTCAGAGATGTGAGAGCGCCAGTGCATTGCTGCCCGCTGAGGTTTGGGTCTTTTTTACTGACAGCTGTCAGTAAGGGAGTGGAATATTCATTATTTGGGGCGGGGATTTCTTGGAAGCAGGGTTTAGTGCTAGTTTGATTTGGCTTCTTTGGCTTCGTTTTGGAGTACTGCCAGGATGGGCCTCTGACCTTCCCCACAGCTGGCCATGAGCTCGTCCTTACTGGCCTCCAGGCATCCTGTTAGAGCCTCACTGACTGCCTACTCTGACAGTTAGATCTTAATTATACCTTTTGCCATGGAAACAGTCAAAAGAGAAATACTGGAGGACAGATCATGGGGCCATCTTTGAATTAGCCTACCACAGTCCTGCTGTTTATTTATTGGGCAGATGATGGACATTTGGGTTGGTTCTACTTTGGAGTTACTATGAATGAAGCTGCTCTGAACATGTATTTAGCTTTTAGTGGAGTGAACACTCGTTTCTTTAGGATCTGTATCCAGGAGTGGAATTACTTAGTAACACCTGTGTTCCACTTGTTAAAAAATGACACTATCACTCAGTATCTGAAACTTGAAGACAGAGCTGAAGACGTATGCTGACTGGGTAAAGTCCTTCTGAACGGAAGAGATTGCTGAACTTCTCTAGGTGTTTTGAGAAGCACACAGTTCAGTATTGCTGGGTCTTAATGGGGTCAAAGGGCTGACATCGTGTGTGGAAGCATGGTTTCATGGGACAGAATGTTGTCAGTTGTTGGGACTTAGATGTGTTTATTGGGATGAGTTATTCTGAATTGGCTGATTTTCAAAAGCTATGGTGTCATGATTGAGTGACTTGCAAAAATACGTTCTCTGAAGTGGATTGCTGAAATGACTGAACAAACCACATCTGGGCTACTGGACACCACGGGTACAGACCAAGCAGTCTTTTCCTAGGAGTGAGTGATTTTTTTTTTCATTCTAAAGCTTTTTTTTTTTTTTAAGTCTTTATTTATTTATTTGACACATAGAGAGAGAGATCACAAGTAGACAGAGAGGCGGGGCGGGGGGGCGGAGGGTAAGCAGACTCCCCGCTGAGCAGAGAGCCTGATGCGGGGCTTGATTCCAGAACCCTGAGAACATGACCCGAGCCGAAGGCAGAGGCTTAACCCACTGAGCCACCTAGGCGCCCCTCATTCTAAAACTTTAGTAGATAATTCTAAAGAATTTTCCAGGGGCACCTACCTGGGGGGCTCAGTCAGTTAAGCGTCTGCCTTGGTCTAGGTCATGACCTCCAGGTCCTGGGATTGAACCTCTGTTGGGCTTCCTGCTCAGCAGAGAGCCTGCCTCTCCCTCTCCCTCTGCCCCTCCCCCCAGCTCGTGCTCTCGTGCTTGGTCTCTCAGGTAAATAAATAAAATCTTTAAAAAAAAAAAAAAGAATTTTCCAAAATGTTGTATACCTTGAACTATCAGCATTCATACATGAACGCTCCATTCGTTCCATATGCTTGTGATTCACCCTTAAATTAGAAGAAATGTATTTACTTTTTGAATTTTTTAAATGAAGGTGTCGTTTGCTATTTCCATTCTCCTGACAATAGGGACCTTAACGCTCTAACATTGAACTGAACATGCACCACATCTTGTCATTATACGTTAGAATTTTAATTTCATGCCCTTCCCCTTTTGTGTAGTAAAACATTCTTATGTAAAAAAAAAATGTGATGAAGGATATCCTTTGAGAAATTGCAGGTCACCCCTGCCCCAACACTCCTCTTCCATCCCAAAGACAAATAATGTTGCTTGGGAATTCAAATATATTCTTTTTTAGTACAAATGTTAGCATGTTAGTCACACTCGTTCTTCACCTTCCTCTTTTCAGTTAACTGTCTTGGCAGCCCTTTCATATTTGTGCATAAAGAGCTTTCTCATTTTCTAAAACTGCATCGTAATGCAATAAACCAGCCTCTGCAGTCTGCGTAAGCAGTGCCCCGCGGGCCCACGTTCGTGTTGTTCCCAGCTTTGTCCTGTCGCAAAGCGGGGCTTCAGTGGTAACCTTGGCTGTACGGCACTTTATGTATGACTGCATATATTACTTTTTAGGGATTTTTTTGCCATAATCGTTTAAATGTATTGTCAGGTTTTGTCAGCTCTCGGGCTTCCGTTATTTCTTGTTTCACACCTCTCTGATTTCACTTGTATTTGCTGTGCTGCACCCTTGACTTTACGAGGGGTCCGTGGGTGGCATGTGACTTTGCTGCGCCCACTGCTTGCTTCTCTTTGGCTGTGGGCAGGTTCCATGTTGTTCATCCTTCTGCGCACTCTGCTTGTGTTCTGGACTCCGGTTCTGTTCGTGGGGTCCGTTTCCCTGGTAGGTCATCGGCTCTTCCTCTGGCAGCTTTTACGGTCGTCTCTTTGTCCGCACCAGCTGCAGCTTCACTGTATTCTGTCCCCGTGAGTACTCTTGATCAGAGAAGTCACGCCTTCAGTTCGGGAAAATTCTTGCCAGATACTGAACAGTCACAGACTTCTGTTACTCTTCAGCTGTGTCACTTCTGTGGTGTATCCTCTAGTGTGTTTTTAGTGTCAAAGTTTCTTCTGTTCTAAGATTTTGAATTCTTTTTTATATCTACCTGATGTTATATTTTACCTGTTTTGGTTTCACTGTAGTTTTCAAAATCACTTACTCTAAAAATTCTTGGACTATGGATAGAATAAATTTCATCCCAAGTGAATTTCTTTCTTTTTTTTATTTTTAAAGATTTTATTTATTTGACAGAGAGAGAAACAGTGAGAGAGGGAACATAAGCAGGGAGCGTGGGAGAGGGAGAAGCAGGCTTCCGGCCAAGCAGGGAGCCTGATGCGGCGCTCAATCCCAGGACACTGGGATCATGACCTGAGCTGAAGGCAGACGCTTAACAACTGAGCCACCCAGGCGCTCCCCCCCCGCCCCCCCCCCGCCCCCCAAAAGTGAATTTCTATTTGAATTGTTGATTTGTCTTTCTTAGGGTTAGAGTTTCGCATGTTTTGGAATTTCTTTGGAATGGGAAAGTGTTTTAGATTTCTCTTACTTTATTTAGCATTACATCTAAGACCCTTTCTGGGTCTCATGCCTAGGGCTTTCATGTTGCTGCCCTGAGCGGTTACTAGGTGGGCAGACCTGGTATGCGGCCGGCAGCTCGCAGCGTTGGTTACTGCAAATGAGGCTGGTCCTGTCGCTGGGCCCCTGGCCCGTAGCTCCCGATAAAACCATAGGCCAAGTCAGCAGCAGAGTCATTTTTTCCCTGCTGCACCCCTCACCTCCATGAGTGTGGAACTCCCTTGATGCTCCTGGCGTCAGCAAGTGACCCTGGATGCCTGCACTCTGTCACATGCCACCGTCACCGCGAATCTTTAATCCCTCCAGAGCCGAATTCTAGGCTGGCGCCCGCTGCTTACAAACCCATTAGCCCATAGCTTCACTGCACTTGCGGCTCTGTGTGTCTGTTTCTGGTCCACTGTCATTTTTATCTCGTATTTATGGCTGGCCATGTCCTCCTCTTCTTTTTTTTTAACGTATCATCTCCTAATGTTTGGAGCCAGTTGGTAATCAAGGGTAACCGGCTGTGCCATGTTACTCTGGAAATCTGAATCCAACCTTCCGTTTGTTGCTTTTGAGCTGCCATTGGGATTTTCAGGGTTATGTCCCTCTTGGGATCTAGAGGTAGACTTCAGCACACATTTGGAAGGTCACCGCAGGTCATTTAGTCTGTCTTGACCTTTCTTGAATATTTCTTCCAGGATTTTCAACTACCTCCTGAATATTGGCCTATGTATTCAATGTTTTATTTTGTTTATCCTATTTCCTCTATAAAAGAGGATATTCAACTCATTAATACTGCTTCGCTAAGAATACCAGGTAATTAATAATTTATTTAGCAGTTGCTGTGGGCCAGATACTGTGCTGAGCTTTTTTTTTTAATTTCTTTTAAGCATAACAGCTGTGCTGAGCTTTTAATATGCATTTCGTTATATAATTATCACAACAGTCTTCTTTTTTTAAAAATTATTTTTATTAACATATAATGTATTATTTACCCTAGGGGTACAGGTCTGTGAATCGTCATGCATAAACGTTTCACAGCACTCACCATAGCACATACCCTCCCCAATGTCCATAACCCAGCCACCCTCTCCCTACCCACTGTCCCCCGGCAACCCTCAGTTTGTTTTGTGAGATTAAGAGTCTCATATGGTTTGTCTCCCTCCTGATCCCATCTCGTTTCATTTTTTTCCTTCCTTACCCCCCAAACCCTCTGCCCTGCCTCTCAAATTCCTCATATCAGGGAGATCATATGATAATTGTCTTTCTCTGATTGACTTATTTCACTTAGCATAATACCCTCTAGTTTCATCCACGTTGTTGCAAATGGCAAGAGTTCATTTCTTTTGATGGCTGCATAGTATTCCATTGTGTATATATACCACTTCTTCTTTATCCATTTGTCTGTTGATGGACATCTAGGTTCTTTCCATAGTTTGGCTATTGTGGACATTGCTGCTATAAACTTTCAGGTGCACGTTGCCCTGTGGATCACTATGTTTGTATCTTTAGGGTAAATACCCAGTAGTGCAATTGCTGGGTCATAGGGTAGTTCTATTTTCAACTTTTTGAGAAACCTCCATGCTGTTTTCCAGAGTGGTTGCACCAGCTTGCGTTCCCACCAACAGTGTAGGAGGGTTCCCCTTTCTCTGCATCCCCGCCAACACCTGTCATTTCTTGACTTGTTAATTTTAGCCATTCTGACTGGTGTGAGGTGGGATCTCATTGTGGTTTTGATTTGTATTTCCCTGATGCCGAGTGATGTGAGCACTTTTTCATGTGTCTGTTGGCCATCTGGATGTCTTCTTTGCGGAAATGACTGTTTATGTCCTCTCTCCGTTTTTTGGGTTTTTTTGTTTGTTTTTTAAAGATTTTATTTATTTATTTGACAGAAATCACAAGAGAGGCAGGCAGAGAGAGAGGAAGGGAAGCAGGCTCTCCTTTGAGCAGAGAGCCCGATGTGGGACTCGATCCCAGGACCCTGAAATCATGACCTGAGTCGAAGGCAGCGGCTTAACCCACTGAACCACTCAGGCGCCCCCCTCTCTCCGTTTTTTTTTTTTTTTAAAGATTTTATTTATTTATTTGACAGACAGAGATCACAAGTAGGCAGAGAAGCAGGCAGAGAGAGAGGAAGAAGAAGGATCCCCGCCGAGCAGAGAGCCCAATGTGGGACTCGATCCCAGGACCCTGAGATCATGACCTGAGCCGAAGGCAGTGGCTTAAACCACTGAGCCACCCAGGCGCCCCCCTCTCTCCGTTTTTTGATTGGATTATTTGTTCTTTGGGTGTTGAGTTTGGTAAGTTCTTTATAGATTTTGGATACTAGCCCTTTATCTGATATGTCATTGGCAAAAATCTTCTCCCATTCTGTCAGTTGTCTGGTTTTGTTGACTGTTTCCTTTGCTGTGCAAAAGCTTTTGATCTTGATGAAGCCCTAATAGTTCATTTTTGCCCTTGTTTCCTTTGCCTTTGATGATGTTTCTAGGCAGAAGTTGCTGCGGCTGAGGTGGAAGAGGTTGCTGCCTGCATTCTCCTCAAGGATTTTGTTGGATTCCTGTCTCACACTGAGGTCCTTCATCCATTTTGAGTCTGTTTTTGTGTGTGGTGTAAGGACACGGTCCAGTTTCATTCTTCTGCAGTCACAACAGTGTTCTGAGAGGGGTGTTTTGGTCAGCCCAGTTGAGAGAGGCTGTATGATTTGAACATTGCTATGCAGCACTGTCTCTCTAAAGACGATTTTAAAGAATTCATTCCATTTAGTTCACCAGAGGATGCCAAATTGCACATAATTGAATTGATCAGGTAAATAAAACATTGAGAAAGATTCATCCATAATTTCGTGGCAAATCTTAACTTGTAAATCCTCTAGGTGTTTTGTCATGAGAGGTATTTGGGATCTGTAGCAGGTTGGGACCTGGTTGGAGTGGAGACAGACAGGAGGACTGGTTAGGAGCACTGGGTGACGCATACAGATCCTGGGAGCAAGGGCGGCGTGGGGAGAACAGAGAGAGTCTGTCTGCCCGTGCTTCTTCCCTTCCCTTGCCTAGCCACAGCTTGAAGAAATGAAGAGGGTTCAGTTACTGCTCCTGAGAACGTCCCAGGAGCACTTGGAGCAGGCGGCACCGTGCTGGGAACTAGGGTAAAGACAGGGCTCGCGGTGGCACAGACCAGGAGGTCAGTCCTAAGTGCAGCAACGGTGGGGGAGCAGCACAGCAGCTAGAGGCCGCTCCACCCGGGGCGGCGGGGCTGTGAGGAGTCTGCCTTGTGGTGCTCCGTGGTTTCGCGGGAGCAGACGTTGTGTCCCCATAATCAATCACACAACCGTTCGTGCCTGTAAATCTAACCCCATGGGAAGCCACATTTTCAATAACAGGATTCAGTGCAAGCTCATAGTTAGGGATTCTCAGATTTAAAATCTACAGATTTTCCTGGACTGAAGGCTCAAAAACCCTGACACACAGATTCTGCGGTAATGAGTGAAAACAGTGCGGTTGTTGGCCTTGGACACTGGCGAAGAGCAGGCTCCACAATCTTGGTTAACTCTCCATGCTCTCAACTCTAACCTAGTTTTACATGAACATTGCACAAACATTTTTGTCTCTCCCCCTGGAAACGCCAGGACGGCAAGGGCTGGGTCTGCTGCTTCTCGCTGCTGTGGCCAAGGTGCCCCACACTGTGCCGGGCACCTGCTGGACACACAGCATTTGCCTGAATGGAATGAAGACATTTTCCAGCAATGGAGCATCACTGAAAAACTTCTAAGTTCTCTCAGACATTAATAATTTATTAACACACTGGGGCGCCTGGGTGGCAAAGTGGGTTAAAGCCTCTGCCTTTGGCTCAGGGTCCTGGGATCGAGCCCCGCGTCGGGCTCTTTGCTCAGCAGGGAGCCTGCTTCCTCCTCTCTCTCTCTCTCTCTCTCTCTCTGCCTGCCTCTCTGCCTACTTGTGATCTCTGTCTCTCAAATAAATAAATAAAAATCTTTTAAAAAAATAATAATTTATTAACAGAGGCTGAAGTCGTATATGAAACGCAAGTTCTACCACAAAAGTGAACACGAGTGGAGCCACATTCAGCCTTCCAGCGTCAGTGCCAGAGCCCTGCACAGACTCCCGCATTTCCACTCCGAGCCGCGCGCTCTCAAGTACAGGTCTACTGCGGGGCAGTGAAATACAAGCCTTGCTGCCCTCACTGTGCGGTAGAGTCAAGTCTGAGCAGCTCAGCCCGGCGTTCGAGGCTGTCTCTGGTACAGTGTATCTTTCCTCACGTGACTTCCACACGCTTCTGCCCGCCTCTGGCCATCTGCAGTTCGGCCCCCAGGACCCCCGCGCGGCGTGACCGTAAATCGCCGAGGTCTGTCGTTTGCTTGGCCCGTCATGTTGAGTCCCCTCCCAGCGCCCTGGCCTTGCCTGAGAAGTTCCCGTGTGTTCTCTTGGGCGTCCTTCACACCCGCCTGCTCCCAAGCCGCAGTCGTCGGCTGCTGGGGGCCCGGGCGGAGTTACTTCTCCCCGCCCGCTCACACCTGGTGGAGTGCTCTCTGCTAGCGCCCGTCGTTTGAGCCAACCGCTGGTCGTGCGTGTCCGGTTCCTTACCTGATGCCTTTTCAATCACTGCTGGTTCTTTGTTTTCTTTCTGTAATTTTTTAAATGGTACAAAAATGAGAAAAAGTACAGAGAGTTTTCTGTGAAGGTAAGTTGCCTTTTCTCTCTTCTGCACTTATGGAGTCCCTCCACGTTGCTGTCAGTTTTTCGTTGCCATGGTAACGTGGTGTAACAAACAGCCGTAAATCTCTGGTGGCCAGTAGCAATTAGTGTTTCTTTCTTTCTTTTTTTAAATTTAATTCCTTCGGTGTTTAGCACGTGGATCTGTGGGGTTCAGCTGACCTGGGCAGGACGGACTTGTGTATCTGTAGTGCCCGCGGGTCTGCCCGGCAGTTCTGCAGACCTCATCCAGGCTCGCTCACGTTCCTGGGGCTGAGCAGAGGGGACGGTCCCTCTGCCCTGCTGGGGTGACGGGTCCTGTCCCACACGCCTCTTCCATCAGGAAGCAGATGCTCCTTGCCGATGTGGAGGGCAAAGGGCAAGCCAGCTACCGAGTCACACAAGTACTTCCCAAGCCTTCGCTCGTGTGACATTTGCTGGTGTCACCCTGGCCAAATCCGGTCACGTGCTTGAGCACAGACTCACGGGGGTGGGGGGGTTTGTGTACAGGAAGGAGGGAAGGTGGGGGCAGCTGGTGGATTCTGCCCTGCGCTTTTCTCCAGATGCTGCACGCGTAACCTAGACGAGAGCGCGAGTCATTGTTCTGTGCTTCACTTTTTCCCCATGACTTTTTAATTTCCATTAACACATGATTTTCATCATCAGGTGTGTCCTCTAAAGAAGAACACATCAGGAAATCTTAAATAAGGTTCTCTTGGCCCCCGGCTGGAGTGAACCTTCTGAATTCACCCTAGAATGGCTTCAGCAGAGGAGCGGGGACTGAGGATTGTGAAGGTGGAGGAAGACGCGATCTGGGACCAGGAAACCTGCCTTCGAGAGAACAGCTTTTCTACCCAGGAGGCCTCCCGCCAACTTTTTAGGCACTTTTGTTACCAGGATTCCCCGGGGCCCCGCGAGGCGCTGAGCCGGCTGCGGGAGCTCTGCCGCCGCTGGCTGCGGCCCGAGACGCACAGCAAGGAGCAGATCGTGGAGCTGCTGGTGCTGGAGCAGTTCCTGACCATCCTGCCCGAGGAGCTGCAGGCCTGGGTGCGGGAGCACCGCCCGGAGAGCGGGGAGCAGGCGGTGGCTGTGGTCGAAGATCTGGAAAGGGAGCTTAGTGATCCCGAGAACCAGGTGAGAGGGGGACACGGGCTCCCAGCCACTTCGCAGACACCGAACAGGGTGAGGTTTGCGGACGCAGGCGGGCTGGCTGCCGCCAGTTCTCGGGTGCCGTGTAGCCGTCTGCCCCCAGCCTGCACGGCTTAAAAAATGCAAGCATCGTCTCGTATCAGGAAGCCAGTTAGGGGCTCTCTGATGAGGTTGCGGTGAAGGTTTTTTTTTTTTTAACTTGAAGTCTCTCTTTACCAGTCCTGTCGGGGGGGGTGATCTAATCCACTCTCCTGAGGTGGGGAGGGAAACTGAGGCACAGAGCAGCAGGGCCCTACAGGGAGTCAGGACCCAGACGCCGTGAGGTGGGGTGCAGCGCTGGGGTTGCAGGGCTCTTTCGGGCTGGCTCGTTTCAGCCCCGGGCAGCGGGGAGCGGGGGCCGGTGGATGGGCTGCCGGAATGGCTCCCCTCCTCCACGGACGCGGGCAGGGGCCGCAGTGCTCACCGGCTGTTGGCAGGAGGCTTTGTTCTCTGCCATGTGCATGTGCGCTTAGGGCTCAGAGTGTCCTCGCGTCGGCCGGCTTCCCCGAGAGAGACAGACAGAGAGGGAGGATGAGGAGGGAGCCCCGGTGCTCTGTAGGACTTGGTCTCTGAGGTTGTGGACCGTCACTTCTGCCCCAGGTTCTCTTCTGTAGAAAGGAGTCACTAAGCGCTGCTTCCTCTCCGGGAGGGGAATTGGGGTCCACCTTTCTAAAGGAAGGCGCGTCCAAGACCTTAGGGCAGCGCTTTAAAGCAGCATCAGCACTCCAGGCCACCGTTGGCATGTGGGGTCGCACTATGGGCCTCTCCCTGTGCCGTTCTTCTAGAGTGTTTGCTATGGTTGCACGCGACGTCCCTCACTGCATGTTAGCTGGGGCTCCTGGGTCCCGTCTCATGAACGCAAATGTCCCTACCTGCCTTCAGGCCCTGGCTCAGCAACATGGCCATTCTGAGACGCTCTCTGAGGATGTGCCGCATTTGAAGGCCAAGCAGGACTCGGTAGCTGTCCAGCTTCAGTCCATGGTGACACAGCTCCAGGGTGAATCTTTGGGTCCCCACAGATTCGGAGCACGAGGTAAGGACGTGGCTGGGTCCCCTCGGGATCTCTGGTGGCTCTGCAGAGGGCAGCAGTTACGACTGTGGACTCTGGGGTCACATGGCCCGGGCTGGCCCTTAAACACTGCGTCTGAGTAGCTCTGCGACATCGGGCAGGTCAGGTAGCCTCCCTGCACCCTCAGCTTGCGCGTCCGTGGGGTGGAGAGTCACAGTCCCTCAGTCACGGCGTCGTGTGGACGTGTAAGAAGTTAACACAGGTGAAGCGGGAACGGCACCTGCTCACACATGCGCTCTCGGGCGCCTCGCCCCCCCCAGCCATGCCACGGTGCTGCCGACCCCGCTGTGGCCCCGGTCTTCTCCTGTGGCCCTTCTGTCCTTCCCACCTCCAGTGTTGCGTTCTGGGAACGTGTGTGTGTCGCGGGGCTCCCTGGGCCCCGTCCTCTGGTTGAGCTCTTTCCTGAAGGGAGGAAGATGACTGTTCGGCGCGTGCATTCTCCCAGGTTGTGAAACTGTGTCTGAACGCCGGGAGCTGGCATCGAAGCAGGAAGTCTTGAAGGAAGTGGAACCCTTTGGAAACTGCAGACTCCCAAGAGGTGCCCCCGCAGATTGTAAGTACAGAGAACCTTGTGCACCGCAGAGCAGAGCGGAAAAGCAGAGGGGACAGGCGGCCGGAGAGAGACGGCACAGGTGCAGTGAGTGTGGGAAAGGCTTTACTCAGAGCTCAGTCCTCGTCCAGCACCGGAGAACCCACACGGGGGAGAAGCCCTACGAGTGCGAAGAATGCGGGAAGACCTTCAGCCAGAGGTCGGGTGTGCTCGAGCACCAGCGGAGCCACACCGGAGAGAAACCCTACAAGTGTAAGGAGTGCGGCAAAGCCTTCAGCGCCAGCAACGGCCTCATCAGACACAGGAGGATCCACACGGGGGAGAAGCCATACGAGTGCAAGGCGTGCGGGAAGGCCTTCCGCCTGAGCTCGTACCTCGCGCAGCACCAGAGGATCCACACCGGGGAGAAGCGCTACCGCTGCCCCGAGTGCGGGAAGGCCTTCAGCCAGAACGCCGGCCTCTTCCAGCACCTGCGCGTGCACACGGGGGAGAAGCCGCACCCGTGCGGCCAGTGCGGCAAGCGCTTCAGCCGGAGAACGCTGCTCGCCAAGCACCAGAGGAGCCACACCGGCGAGCGGCCGTTCACCTGTGAGCAGTGTGGGAAGGCCTTCGGCCACCACTGCAACCTCGTTCGGCATTTCAGAACCCATCCCGTTGCCGAGCTGGCCTCATGCCGTGCACCCCCAGATCCTTGAGTGGGGCCGTCGAGAAAAGGAAGATTTTCGGGCGGCATATTTTGTTTTTACCAACTTTATTCTGCTCTGGAAGGAGGAGCTCGTCTGCAGCCTGGGCTGCGTCTCCGCGGTGACTCTGGGTGTGGCGGTTGCCTGGCAGCCTCGTCCTCCTCGTCCCTCGCTTCATTTCTGAGGATTTCCCTAAAAAGGGACCAAAAATTACCTGGAAATAAATTGGTATGGAGGGGCCATTCTTGAGTGATACTGAACACCACACAGCTCTGCGGGACGGCATCTGTGTGTACTCTGCAAAGGCCGGCTAAGTTCAAGGGATATTCAGATGGGAGGCTTTCTCCCCCCTGTAAAAGTTCACTTTTTTTTTTTTTTTAAGATTTTATTTATTTTTTTGACAGAGGCACAGCAAGAGAGGGAACACAAGCAGGCAGAGAGAGAGGGAGAAGCAGGCTTCCTGTGGAGCAGAGAGCCCGATGTGGGGCTCAGTCCCAGGACCTCTGGATCATGACCTGAGCCGAAGGCAGATGCTTAACAGCTAAGCCACCCAGGCGCCCCAAAAGTTAACATTTTCAACACACTGAAGTTCCGGGAGTAAAAATCCTTGCCTTTTGCATGGGGGACCATCGCCAGGGTCTCCCCAAGGACTGTGGTAGATGATCTGTCCGGTGCGTCCATCGGAAGGGGTGGCAGGTGGCCTCACCCGAGCTGCAACACCTGCCGTCCCGCGGTTTGGAGCGGCGAGTCCTTGCTATCCAAGTGCAGGTCCTTACTGTACTAAAGGCCTGTTTGTTACAGACAATAAGGGATGCTTGAAAATGCGCACACTGTATGCTTTCATTCACAGCCTTTTGGCCCGCATCACTCCCCACCCCCGCCGCGGCCCTTTCAGAGGTTAGCTGGGGGCCCTTGTAGGCAGCGTCCTGTCAGTAGGAGCAGCTGCAGAGACCACCAGGCCCGGGCCATGAACTGTCAGAGTGACACACGGGCTCTGGCACCAGACAGTCTGGGTTCAGATCCTGCCCCTCCGCGTGTGAGCCGGGCGACTTTGCAGGACTGATTCAGCCTGTCGTGCGGTCTCCCTCTCTGTACCAGGGGTGATTAACTGTGCCCTTCTCACGGGGCACTTCAATCAGAGATTTCAGCTATTTTAATTAATAAGAAAGCTAATTTAAACAAATTAAATTAATGCAAACTTGAAAACATCTAGCAGCGCTCCGCAAATGTGCGCTTGGATTTATGAAGAGATGGTCCAGTCTGAGGAGCGGAGGAGGAGTTGCTGGGACTGACTAGGGCAGTAAATGTCTCTGCTCATACACTTTCCGCAGCGCCAAAATCCAAAGCCGGACTTCCTGAGAGAGGAGATAAAAGTTCAGCTTAGAAGTGTACTGTGCTAAACTTTATCTTTGGAGTTTATAAAACGTTAGAAGAGTGCGTGTGCATGTGTGTCTATTTGGCTTTCCTTAGACTTTAGGGATCACAGCAAAAAAACCTCTTTAATATTCCTTGACTGTTTTATTTGTGAATAGAACAATTAGCTAAATTCAGATTATTTGGAATATGTATCAAATTTTAAGAGTAGCTACAAATCACTTGGGATCTTCTTAAAACAGAGTCTCATTCAGAAGCTCAGAATGAAAGCCAGGAATCTGCATTTCCAGCCAGCTCCCTGTGCTGCTGCTGCTGCTTCCGGAGCACGCTCAGGCCACCGGCAGCCCTGAACACAGACGTGGTACTTCATTTATTTATTTGACAGACAGAGATCACGAGTAGGCAGAGAGGCAGGCAGAGAGAGAGAGGAGGAAGCAGGCTCCCCGCTGAGCAGGACCCTGAGATCAAGATCCTGAGCCAAAGGCAGAGGCTTTAACCCACGAGCCACCCAGGCGCCCCAGATGTGGTGCTTCAGCTGTTCATGCCTCTTCCAGCAACCGCCCCCCTTACCCCCGCATCCTCCAGGGACAGCAGCATGGAACCCCTGAACCCATGCTCCCCGCGGGAAGACGAGTGAGCTGCCCCCGAGTGCAGTGGGCAGGTGGATTTGAGAAACCGCGGCAGCTACTTGTCCTCCCTCTGTGCACGGGCTGGGAGGAGGGGTGGGCGATGCAGAGGGGCGGCCTTGCCCCTGCTGCTGCCGGCATTCGGGACAGGAGGTGTCTGCTGCAGTGTCCTTCCCCGCGGGGGCAGCACAGACCACACTCAGCGCCAGCTCGGTCCCTCTGGGCACTCAGCCCTCAGTGCTCTTGCGGCTGTTTCCCTTCTCCCCTCCTCACTGAGGTCAGAGCAGCCACGAGAGGCCAGAGGGGTGAAGGAGAAGAGCAGAGGGAGGAGAGGCCTCCCGTGGGGTGGGGTGGGGTGGGGTGGGGTGGGCTGGGGAAGAAAGGCATGAAAGGGCAGTCCTGCCACGAGGAGAAAATTGAAGGGGGGATTTGGGAATGCTTTATTTATTTATTTTTACGGATTCTGCTTCAGCGATCTGGTTCAAATGTTGCCTGCTGAACTCGGGAGACTGGGGGCCGCGGGGTCTCAACTCAGCACACCCCAGAGATGTCACCAGAGGCTCTTGGTCTCCTTGCGAGGAAGAATTCAAGGACAGACATGCTGTGCAGCAGATGAGCGTGACACAAACAGGAAAGTTACTAAAGCAGAGTCCACTCAAGACGTGCGAGCAGGCCGGCTTGGGAGAGAGAGCTGCCTTCCTGGGTTGGAGTTTTACCTTTTAGTTCTTGAGGGAGGGAGGTATTCATTATTGGAGGTGGGGATTTCTTGGTAGCAGGATTTTGTGCCCTTTTCTTGTGCTCCGTTGCTCCGCCGCTTGCCGGGAGCCAGCCCCTCCCCCCACGGTCTATCTTCCCGTCGTTTTAGATTCACTTCTCCGCCAGTCCTACCTTTCAGAAAGTGGTTGATTTTCTGTTTCTAGAGTTGCTGTTCTTCTTCTCTTCGCTCTCCCGTTGGATTTGTAGGTGTTTGCAATGTTTAGATAAGCTATCGAGCTGATCTCCCGCTACCTGATGTAGTCTCAGGCTGCTACTTCTCCGCCATCTTGACTCCTCTGTCTTGTGCCCTTTTCTTATTTGACAATGGGTTTCCAGTCGTGGCGCCTTCGTGGGCCTGTCTGGTGGGATCCGGCTTCTCGAAGATACTGCCTGGACGGGCCTCTGACCTTCCCCACAGCTGGCTGTGGCCTCCTCCTCAGGTTGTACTGAGTTAAGACTCCAGGGCCGTTGGTCTCCCCGCTGGCCTCCCGGCATCCGTTTAGAGCCTCATTAACTGCCTGCTCTAACAGTTTCACTAATATTTCTGAAGAAAACATTAAAGACTCAATTTCCAAATATCCCCATTATTAAAATTAGTCATAAGATAACACTGTAATTTATGAATCTATTAATTAGTTATTTTCCATTTTCCAATTAGAACATGGCCTGTTTGGTGCAAAGATACCAAAAGCTACAGCAGAAACAAACCAAATGAAACCCAGAGTGTCTTTGTGAGTGTTCGTTCCTCCCCAAAGTTGGGGGCTTTCCTGATTGCTTACTCTTCTAGCTGGCTTTCTCTCATGGTATGCACAGAAGATACTCAGATGTGACGAAAGAACCCCGCCTGGGCATCTGAGACTCAGGTTATCTGTAAATTAGGAAGTACTTGCACATAAAAGCACGTATGCATTGTTCAGAAAGCCCGCCGCGGTTCTCTGTGGGCAGTTGTTGCTTTTCCAGTGGTTTTGAAACATGGTTCCCTATTCCTGTTAGTCTCCGTTTCATTTGTAGACTACGGCTTGAGTCAGATCTGAGGATATTAGGTGTGGAACAAGAGAGGGCTGCACGGTTGTCTCTTATGGGTCTTGGTTTTTCCCAGCAAGGCCCAAGACCACCAAAGATGCTCAGTACACTGGATGGCCTGTCCTTACGTGTGCATCCCCGGACAAACCAATCCTTCATCGCCTTTGAGGTGGGAAATTCTGTGGGAGAGCTCGGCATCTCGAGGAATATCTTCAGACGCTTCCGCAAGTGTCCCTTCTCTTCTCATTTGAATGATTCAGTCTTTATTTTTCCAGCCAGAAAATTTTATTCCAGCCGTATATTAATCGTATATTAATAACATCAATTAGTATAACACCAAATTAAGACAGACGACCGTTAAACTACCCCCCAGATTAGTCCCACCTAGAGAACATTACCAGTAACCCTCAACAGCTGAAGTCAGGGTCAGGTCTGGATGTCCGGAGATTTCAGCAGGTACACCTGTGAAGGGCCATGCTGGTCCCAAGCACATTTCCAGACGACCCGCAGGTGTTGGTAGGCAAGTGACTCAATCCTACAGCTGTGCCAAGAAATGATGCAAAATGAACAAACCTTTTAGAATTTCTTTTAAAAGGGGAGAGTTTTATTCAAACCCAAGTTAGGGCTACTGCCCAGAATACTGTGCGCATGACGAAAGGAGTGCTCTGGTGAGGGCACTGGGTGTAGGGCTCGATTCCGTTTTTACAGACAACGTTACAAATCATTAGACAAAGGGCATTTCAGCAAGCTGCAGGGCTCATGTTCCTCCTCTAGTGTCCGCAGGCTGCGCGACTCACAGCAACCAGGGACGTCCATGCCTCTGTGTTCAGAATGCTCCTTTTTGGTTCTTTTCTTTAGGGAGGCAGATGTACAGGCTGCTGGGGCTAGAAAGGGAGCCCGCGGCCCGAGGTCTGAGCAAGTCTTCTGACCTGGGTAAATGTTGGTGTAGAGCTTCCCCCAGAGCCCAGGGGCAGGGCCCACACACGGGGACGGGTGGACACTTGGGGTGCACCTCCCAGGAAGGGGATCAGGCTGGGCGAAACAGCCGCCCGCTGAGCGTGTGCGCTGATCCGCACAGTCCCCACAAGAGGAAGGCGTGCGTGTTTCCCGCTGGCCGTCAGAGCTGCGGCCCCGCTTTCCTGCGGCTGATCCTCGGTGCGTGGACAGTTCGCGTCTTGCCGCGGCTCACAGGAGGCCGTGCGGCGTCGGGGCCCCAGACTCACGGACTCCTCGCGGCGTGGAGGGCGGGCAAGGGCCAGGCCGGCAGGAAGTCCCGTTCTGCGGAGGCAGACGCGGGGCTGGAGGTATTTCTAGGTCTGGGCGGGGCCGCGAGCGCGGAGGCCAGAAAAGCCGGAGCAGCCGCGGAGCCGCCCGCAGAGTGCCCCGCGCCGGGAGGGAGCGGTGCGGCCTCGGCGGACTGGCTCCCCGCGTTCTCGCGGTTCTGCCGGCGTGAGTGCGGCCTCGGTTCTGCGGTGACGGCGCCGAGCGCGGGGGCCCGGGAAGGTAAGCCCCGCATCTCGGGCCTGGTCCCGACACTGCTGCTGACCACGGCCTAACCCCGTGTGCTCCTGAGTCCGCCTCCGTGAGAAGCGGCGTGAGCTCGCGGCGGGACTGGCACCGGCCCGGGTTAGCGCAGCGCGGGTGGGCAGCGGAGCCCGTGCGCGTCGGGGTGTAGTCCCGAGCACGGCCGCAGGCGGCGCCCGTTCCCCATCCCGGCGCGAGCGCGTCCTCCCCGTCCCGCTCTTCGGAGGCCAAGCGGCGAGCAGTCCCGGCCCCGCGCCCACAGGGCACCCGCGTCGCTAACGCGCCTCGCGGGTCGTGCGTTGGTTCAGTGGGTCGTGTCGCACTTTCGTCTCTTAGATCACGTCCTTCCCAGTGCGGAAGCCTCTGTGTCCGCGTAGCCCCGGGGGCTGACTTCTGCTTTTGTTCGCCGGCCTTTGCGGGGCAGGGGCAGCCGCAGGTTGCTGCCGCGGGGCCGGACGCTGCGGCCCGCGATCTCCCGTCGGGCCGGGAAGGCTTCCTGCCGCGCGCCTCAGTCCTCCATCTGCGGCTGGTTTTCGTCCGTGCTGAGCGGAGCGGTCAGTGCCGTCCCTTCGGCGCGGCTGTCCCGTTGTCCCGGCAACACGGCTGAAGGGGCGTTTCCGCACCGCGCAGTCGTGCCTCCGTTGCCGAAGGCTGATGGACAGCAAAACCGGGGGCTTCCTGCTGGGACCGCTTGGACCGCGCGGTCCGCGTGCGCCCGCACCGCACTGGTTCGGTCACCGCGGTGCGGAGTGCGGCTGGAACCCGACCGCGCCTCCGCGCCCGCGCGTTCTCCAGGGTGCCGCGGCCGTTCGCAAACGAATTTTAGGATTGTTTGTTCCAGGTCTGTGAAAGACTGCTGGCGTTTTCACAGGGGTTGTGTTACTACCATTGTGATGAAGGTTCTGTTGAGGGCGCCTGGGTGGTTTATTGGTTTGAGTGTCTGCCTTCGCCGTGGGTCATGATCCCACGACCTGGCATAGAGGTTTGCGTGGGGCTCCCTGCTGCAGGGAGCCTGCTTGTCCCTCCGCCCTCCTCCCACTCGTTCTCTCAATCCGTCTCTCTCTCCAATAGACAAAATCTCTCTCTCTCTCTCTCTCTTTTTTAAAGTTACTGGAGAGATTTCAGTTACTTGAGAGCGAGCTCACGCACACAGGCATGCACAGCAGGGCGGGGCGGGAGCAGCAGAGGGAAAGGGACAATCAGGGAGCAGGACAGAGGGCTCTGTCCCAGGACCCTGAGATCATGACCTGAGCCGAAGGCAGACACTTAACCATTTAACCTACGAAGCCACCCAGGCACCCCATTGGAATTGCGTTAGATGGGTAGATTAAGTTGGGTAGTATGGGCATTTTTTTTTTAAGATTTTATTTATTTATTTGACAGAGAGAGATCACAAGTAGACAGAGAGGCAGGCAGAGAGAGAGAGGGAAGCAGGTT
The DNA here is from genome assembly GCF_922984935.1 of Meles meles. NCBI lineage: Eukaryota > Metazoa > Chordata > Mammalia > Carnivora > Mustelidae > Meles > Meles meles. The sequence continues at coordinate 153,497,386 of NC_060070.1, read as the reverse complement.
CTCTGTAGAGCAGAGAGCCCAATGTGGGGCTCGATCGGAAGACCCTGAGATCATGACCTGAGCCGAAGGCAGTGGCTTAACCAACTGAGTCACCCAGGCACCCCTAGTATGGACATTTTAAGGATAATTGTTCTCCCACTCCATGACCATGGACTGCGTCAAATTGTGTCATCAAGAGTTTCTTTCGGGGCGCCTGGGTGGCTCAGTGGATTAAGCCGCTGCCTTCGGCTCGGGTCATGATCTCAGGGTCCTGGGATGGAGCCCCGAATTGGGCTCTCTGCTCCGCAGGGAGCCTGCTTCCTCCTCTCTCTCTGCCTGCCTCTCTGCCTACTTGTGATCTCTGTCTGTCAAATAAATAAATAAAATCTTTAACAAAAGAGTTTCTTTCACAGTGTTTTATAGTTTTCATGGTACAAGTCTTTCACCTCCTTGATTAAGTTTGTCCCTGGGTATTTCATTATATTTGGTGCAATTGTAAATGGGACTTTTCTTCATTTCTCTTTGTTACTTCGTTATAAGTGTACAGAAATACAGCAGTTTTTGTGTGTTGATTGTTTTCTGTGACTTCACTGAATTTATCAGTTCTCATGGTTTTCTGGTGGCGCCTTAAGAGTTTTCTCTATGTAGTGTCATGTCATCTGCAAATAGTGAGTTTCCTTCCTCCTTACCAATTTAGATGCCTTTCTTTTTCCGTTCTGGTTGCGGGGCTGGGATTTCCAGGACTGGATTGAATAAAGATGGCTACAGCGGATCCTCCTCTTGTTCCTGACCTATGGAGAAAAACTCTGATTTTTTTCACCATTGAGTGTGATGTTCACTGTGGTTTCTCATATATGGCTTTCATTATGTTGAGGTATTGCCTCTTAATCTTCTTTGCGGAGGGTTTGTATCAGGAATGGATGTTGTACTTTGTCACATCTTTTTTCTGCGTGTATTGAAATGATACCGTTGTTACTTTTTGTCTTGTTGATGTGAGGTTTCCTGTTGATTGATTTTCAAATATCAAACCACACTTGCATCTGAGGGATGAATCCCACTTGAGGGGACTGATGCATGCTTTTTAAAGTATGTTCTTTTATATATACTTTTATATACAGTATATATAAAGTATATAAAGTGACACATACATTTAAAAATGTAGTTTTGGATTCAGTTTGCTAATATTTTGTTAAGGTTTTTTGCATCTGTGTTTGTCAGGGATATTGGCCTGTGCTTCTTTTTTTGTGGGGTCTTTATCTGGTTTTAGTCTCAGGGTAATGCTGGCCTCATAGAATGATGTTGGAAGCCTTCCTTCCTCTTCTTTTTTGGGTGGTGGTGGTGTTTGAGAAGAACAGGCGTTCATTCTTCTCTAAATGGTAGGGGCACCTGGGAGCTCAGTGGGTTAAGTGTCCACCTCATGATTTCAGCTCAGGTCATGATCTCAGGGTCCTGCAATGGAGCCCCAGGGCAGGCTCTGAGCTCAGTCCAGAATCTGCTTGAGATTCTCTCTCCCTCTCCCTCAGCCCCGCCCCACCTGCACACTCTCTCTAAAATAAGTAAATCTCTCTCAAAAAAAAATTTTTTTTTGGTAGAATCCACCCATGAAGCCATCTAATCCTGGTTGGTTTGTTTTGGGGTAGTTTTTTTTGTTTGTTTGTTTGTTTTAAAGATTTTTATTTATTTATTTGACAGAGAGAGAGATCACAAGTAGGCAGAGAGGCAGGCAGAGAGAGAGGAGGAAGCAGCCTCCCCGCGGAGCAGGGAGCCCGATGCGGGGCTCGATCCCAGGACCCTGAGATCATGACCTGAGCCGAAGGCAGCGGCTTAATCCACTGAGCCACCCAGGCGCCCCTTGGGGTAGTTTTTTAATCACTGACTCACTTTCATTGCTAGTAATCAGTCTGTTCTATTTTCTGTGTCTTCCTAATTCACCTTTGGAAGGTTATGTTTCTAGATATTCATGCATTTCTTCTAGGTTGTCCAGTCTGTTGGCATATAATTCTTAATTGTATTCTTTTATAATCCTTTGTATTTCTGTGGTGTTGAGTGTTGGTAATCTTTTTTCTATCACTTGTTGTGAGTCCCTTGACTGATTTTTATAGATATACATAATTTTACTGCTTTTTTGCTTCCTCCTTTATTTACTCTTACCGTCTTTCTCTTCCACTAACGGAGTCCCTTCACCACTTCTGGTAAGGCTGGTTTAGTGGTGATGAATTCCTTTAACTTTTGTTTGTCTCAGAAACTTTTTATCTTCTTTTATTCTGAATGATAGCCTTTCTGGATAGAATATTGTGGGATGCAGGGTTTATTATAGCATTTTGAACATATCTTGCCACTCCCTTCTGGACTACAGTTCCTGTTGAAAAATCATTTGATAGCCTTATGGGGTTTCTGTTGTATGTAACTTTTCCTTCCATTACTTTTAAAATTTTCTTTATCTTTTTTTAAAAATTATTTTTATTAACATATAATGTATTATTTGCCCCAGGGGTACAGGTCTGTGAATCATCAGGCTTACACAGTTCACAGAACTCACCATAGCACATACCCTCCCCAGTGTCCATCACCCAGCCACCCTCTCCCTGACTCCCCTCCCCCTGGCAACCCTCAGTTTGTTTTGTGAGATTAAGAGTCTCTTATGGTTGTCTCCCTCCTGATCCCATCTTGTTTCATTTTTCCTTCCCTACCCCCCTGGACCTCCCATCCTGCCTCTCAAATTTTTCATATCAGAGAGATCATATGATAATTATCTTTCTCTGAGTTATTTCACTCAGTGCAATACCCTCTAGTTCCATTCACATTGTCGCAAATGGCAAGATTTCATTTATTTTGATGGCTGCATAGTATTCCATTGTATATATATACCACACCTTCTTTATCCATCCGTTGATGGACATCTAGGTTCTTTCTATAGTTTGGCTACTGTGGACATTGCTGCTATGAACATTTGGGTGCACATGCCCCTTTGGATCACTATGTTTGTATCTTTGGGTTAAAAACTAGTAATGCAATTGCTGGGTCGTAGGGTAGCTCTATTTTCAACTTTTTGAGGAACCTCCATGCTGTTTTCCAGAGTGGCTACACCAGCTTGCATTCCCACCAACAGTGTACGAGGGTTCCTCTTTCTCTGTATCCTTGCCAATATCTGTCCTTTCCTGACTTGGTAATTATAGCCATTCTGACTGGTGTGAGGTGGGATCTCACTGTAGTTTTGGTTTGTATTTCCCTGATGCTGAGTGATGTGAAGCACTTTTTCATGTGTCTGTTGGCCATCTGGATATCTTCTTTGCAGAAATGTCTGTTCATGTTTTCTGCCCATTTCTTGATTGTATCCTTTGTTCTTTGGGTGTTGAGTTTGATAAGTTCTATATAGATTTTGGATACTAGCCCTTTAACTGATATGTCATTTGTGAATATCTTCTCCCATTCTTTTTTTTTTTTTTTCCATTTTATTTATTTTTTCAGCGTAATATCTTCTCCCATTCTGTCAGTTGTCTTTTGGTTTTGTTGACTGTTTCCTTTGCTGTGCAAAAAACTTTTGATCTTGATAAAGTCCCTGCCGGGGTCCAGCCTCGGCATGTCCGGGTGTTCCCAAAGGATGGACCGTGTCAGTGAGAGGAATGAGAGAGCCACACAGCGAGTTCTGGTCAGTAGTCAGGCATCTCTATTTTATTCTGATTTTAGAGCTTCTTAAGTAGGCAGTTTACTTGGGGCAGGGGGTTACATTCATGCAAAGGACATCAAAGGACTCCAGCACAAAGATAATTGCTCTTTGTTCAGCACATGTTATTCTAGTTAAGCTATAATGGGTATAGACTGGTACCAGGGATGGGGAACAGGGTCTTGCTTCTTGAGTAATCATGTCCCTCAGAAAGCCATGGGAGGTAGCACAAATGCATGCTTTTTGGTAACTTGCTCTGGGGTCTGCAGGAAAACAGAATATAGGTTAATGAAAAATGAGAAGCTTTAGGGATGAACTAGATAGTAAGGAACTGCAGGAAAACAGGATATGGGTTAATGGAAAATGGGAAGCTATCTGGAGAAACTAAGTATATAAGAGAGAAGTAGGAATGAGAAGGTGTTCCCTTTGCAGGAGGCAGTGTGTATTTTAATGGCTTGGCTTGTGAAAGCCTTGGACAAACATCAACTTAGGGAGGAATCCATCTATCTCGGCTACACACCTAAAGCTCTCCAGTGTCCTAGGTACGGAATAATTTACCTCCTTGAAGTTGCTCCAGCGCACAAGCCTGAGAGATGTTTGCAGCAGATTAGTAAGGGGCTCTTTATTTGAGAGAGATACGGGGATCAGAAAAAAGCAAGAGACTATCAGACCATGCTTATCTGCGGGGCGATCCGGCCCTTGGCAGGATTAGGCCTGCATCAGTCAAAGCTTAACCTACTGAGGCAATGCCCTTGACCAGGCCTCATGGCTCCCAACAAGTCCCAGTAGTTCATTTTTGCCCTTGCTTCCCTTGCCTTTGGCGATGTTCCTAGGAAGAAGTTGCTGCAGCTGAGGTCGAAGAGGTTTCTGCCTGTGTTCTCCTTAAGAATTTTGATGGATTCCTGTCTCACATCAAGGTCCTTCATCCATTTTGAGTCTATTTTTGTGTGTGGTGTAAGGACACGGTCCAGTTTCATTCTTCTGCATGTGGCTGTCCAATTTTCCCAACACCATTTGTTGAAGAGACTTTTTTTCCATTGGACATTCTTTCTTGCTTTGTTGAAAATTAGTTGACCATAGCGTTGAGGGTCCATTTCTGGACTCGCTATTCTGTTCCATTGATCTATTTGTCTGTTTTGAGCCAGTACCATACTGTCTTGAGGATCACAGCTTTGTAAAGGAGATTGAAGTCTGGAATTGTGATGCCACCAACTTTGGCTTTCTTTTTCAACATTCCTCTGGCTATTCGGGGTCTTTTCTGGTTCCATATAAATTTTAGGATTATTTGTTCCATTTCTTTGAAAAAAATGGATGGTATTTTGATAGGGATTGCATTAAATCGCCTCAGGGAGCATAGACAAACAATATTTGTTTTTCCAATCCATGAGCATGGAACATTTTTCCATTTCTTTGTATCTTCCTCAGTTTCTTTCATGAGTACTTTATAGTTTTCTGAGTGCAGATTCTTTGCCTCTTTGGTTAGGTTTATTCCTAGGTATCTTATGGTTTTGGGTGCACTTGTAAATGGGATCAGTTCCTTAATTTCTCTTTCTTCTGTCTTGCTGTTGGTGTGTAGAAATGCAACTGATTTTGGTGCATTGATTTTATATCCTGATACTTTACTGAATTAGTTCTAGCAGTTATGGAGTGGAGTCTTTTGGGTTTTCCACATTAAGTATCATATCACCTGCAAAGAGTGATAGTTTGACTTATTCTTTGCCAATTTGGATGCCTTTAATTTCTCTTTGTTGTCTGATTGCTGAGGCTAGGACTTCTAGTACTATGTTGAATAGCAGTGGTGATAATGGACAGCCCTGCTGTGTTCCTGACCTTAGGGAAAAGCTCTCAGTTTTTCCCCATTGAGAATGATATTCAGGGTGGGTTTTTCGGTGGATGGCTTTTATGATATTGAGATGTGTAACCTCTAGCCCAACACTGTGAGGAGTTTTGATCAAGAAAGGATGCCGTACTTTCTCAAATGCTTTTTCAGCATCTGTTGAGAGTATCGTATGGTTCCTGTTCTTTTATTAATGTATTGTATCACATTGATTGATTTGCGGATGTTGAACCAACCTTGCAGGTCAGGAATAAATCCCACTTGGTCATGGTGAATAATCCTTTGAATGTACTGTTGGATCCTCTTGGCTAGTATTTTGGTGAGAATTTTCACATCCATGTTCATTAAGGATATTAGTCTATAATTCTCCTTTTTGATGGGGTCTTTGGTTTTGGGATCAAGGTAATGCTGGCCTCATAAAATGAGTTTGGAAGGTTCCCTCCCATTTCTATTTTTTGGAACAGTTTCAGGAGACTAGGTATTAATTCTTCTTTAAATGTTTGGTAGAATTCCCCTGGGAAATTGTCTGGCCCTGGCTCCTGTTGGGAGATTTTTGATGACTGCTTCAATCTCCTTACTGGTTATGGGTCTGCTCAGGTTTTCTCTTTCTTCCTAGTTCAGTTGTGGTAGTTTATATGTCTCTAGGAATGCATCCATTTCTTCCAGATTGCCAAATTTGCTGGTGTATAGTTGCTCATAATATGTTATTATAATTGTTTATATTTCTTTGGTGTTGGTTGTGATCTCTCCTCCTTCATTCATGATTTTATTTATTTGGGTCCTTTTTCTTTTCTTTTTGATATATCTGGCCAGGGGTTAATCAATTCTTTCAAAGAAACAGCTCCTAGTTTCATTGATTTGTTCTACTGTTCTTTTGGTTTCTATTTCATTGATTTCTTCTCTGATCTTTATGATTTCTCTTCTCCTGCTGGGTTTACGCTTTCTTTGCTGTTCTTTCTCCATCTCCTTTAGGTGTAGGGTTAGGTTGTGAACTTGAGACCTTTCTTGTTTCTTGAGAAAAGTTTGTACTGCTATATACTTTCCTCTCAGGACCGCCTTTGCTGTGTCCCAAAGATTTGAACAGTTGTGTTTTCATTTTCATTTGTTTCCATGAATTTTTTCAATTATTTTTAATTTCCTGGTTGACCCATTCATTCTTTAGTCGGATGCTCTTTAGCCTCCATGTATTTGAATTCTTTCCAACTTTCCTCTTGTGATTGAGTTCTAGCTTCAGAGCATTGTGGTCTGAAAATATGCAGGGAATGATCACAATTAAGACCTGATCTATGACCCAGGATGTGATCTATTATGGAGAATGTTCCATGTGCACTAGAGAAGAATGTGTATTCTGTTGCTTTGGGATGGAATATTCTGAATGTATCTGTGATGTCCATCTGGTCCACTGTGTCATTTAAAGCCTTTATTTCCTTGATGATCTGTCCATTTCAGTCACGTGGTGTTAAAGTCCCCCACAATTACTGTATTATTGTCCATGTGTTTCTTTGATTTTGTTATTTTTTTAAAGATTTTATTTATTTATTTGATAGAGATCACAAGTAGGCAGAGAGACAGGCAGAGTGAGAGGGGGGAAGCAGGCTCACCACTGAGCAGAGAGCCCGATGTGGGGCTCGATCCCAGTACCCTGGGATCATGACCTGAGCTGAAGGCAGAGGCTTTTAATCCACTGAGCCATCCAGGCGCCCCTGATTTTGTTATTAATTGGTTTATATAATTGGCTGCTCCCATGTTAGGGGCATATATATTTAAAATTATTAGATATTCTTGTTGGACGACCCCTTTAAGTATGATATCGTGTCCTTCCTCATCTCTTATTATAGTCTCTGGCTTAAAAATCTAATTTGTCTGATATAAAGATTGCCACCCCAGCTTTCTTTTGATGTCCATTAGCATGGTAAATTGTTTTCCACCCTCTCTTTAAATCTGGAGGTGTCTTTGGGTCTGAAAGGAGTTCTTGTAGACAGCATATTGATGGGTCTTGTTTTTTTATCCATTCTGTTACCCTGTGTCTTTTGTTTGGGGCCATTTAGCCCATTTACATTCAGGGTAACTATTGAACGATATGAATTTAGTGCCACTGTATTGCCTGTAAAGTGACTGTTACTGTATATTGTCTCTGTTCCTTTCTGGTGTATGTTCCCTTTGGGCTCTCTTTTGGCTTAGAGGACCCCTTTCAATATTTCCTGTAGGGCTGGTTTGGTGTTTGCAAATTCTTTTAGTTTTTGTTTGTCCTGGAAGCTTTTTATCTCTCCTTCTATATTCAGTGACAGCCTAGCTGGATATAGTATTCTTGGCTGCACATTTTTCTCATTTAGTGCTCAGAATATATCATGCCAGTCCTTCCTGGCCTGCCAAGTCTCTGTGGATAAGTCCACTGTCAATCTAATATTTCTACCATTGTATGTTACAGACTTCTTGTCCCAAGCTGGTTTCAGGATTTTCTCTTTGTCACTAAGACTTGTAAGTTTTACTATTAGATGATGGGGTGTGGGTCTGTTTTTACTGATTTTGAGGGGGGGTTCTCTATGCCTCCTGGATTTTGATGCTTCTTCCCCTTGCTGTATTAGGGTAATTCTCTATTATAATTTGCTCCAAAATACCTTCTGCCCCCCCTCTGTCTTTATTCTTCTGGGATCCCAATTATTCTGATATTGTTTCGTCTTATGATATCACTTATCTCTCAAATTCTCCCCTCATGGTCCAGTAGTTGTTTGTCTCTCTTTTGCTCAGCTTCTTTATTCTCCATCATTTGGTCTTCTGTATCCTTAATTCTCTCTTCTGCCTCATTTATCCTAGCAGTGAGAGCCTCCATTTTTGGCATTTTGGGTTGCACCTCATTAATAGCTTTTTTTAAAAAATTTCAACTTGGTTAGATTTTAGTTCTTTTATTTCTCTAGAAAGGGATTCTTTAATATCTTCCATGCTTTTTCAAGCCCAGCTTGCACCTTGAGAATCGTCATTCTGAACTCTAGTTCTGACATATTACCAGTGTCCGTATTGATTAGGTCCCTAGCCGTTGGTACTGCCTCTTGTTCTTTTTTTTGTGGTGAGTTTTTCCGCCTTGTCATTTCATCCAGATAAGAATATATGAATAAGAGAGTAAAATACTAAAAGGATGGCAAAGACCCCCAATAAATATATGGTAACCAAACCAGAAGAGACCCGAAACTGGGGGGAGAAGAATGGAGGAAAAAATTTAAAAATAAAAAAATACATATATATTAGACTGGTGAATAGAACAGAGTCACCTACTTAATTTTGGGAGTATTTTGGTCTCTTAGAAGAAACTGCCTCCCAAAATTTTAAAGAAAAGAAAACTTACATATACAAAAATAAGGGTAAACATGGTGAAGGGATGTAATATGACTGTAAAGATGAAAATTTTAAAAGATTCTAAAAAAGGAATTGATAAGTTGGTTGGAAAAAGAAGGGGAAAAACGGAGAGAATATGATCAGCCTCAAGCTAGATTTAGGGTATATTTTGATCAGAAGAAATTATATCCCAAAATTTAAAAAAAAACCTATATGTATACAAAAAATAAGGTTAAATACAATGGAGGGATGAAATATGACTATAACAATGAAAATTTTAAAAGGTTTTTTAAAGCTATTGATAAATAGTATAAAAAACATTAAAAGAGTAAAGAGGAAAAGTTAAAAAAATAGAGTAAGGCAAAAATAAATTAAAAAAATTTAACTTTGCAGGGCACCTGGGTGGCTCAGTGGGTTAAGCTTCTGCCTTTGGCTCAGGTCTTGATCCCGGTGTCGCAGCCAGCGCGGCAAATCGACCAGGAACGTGAGGGTAAGAGGATGGTGAAAAGAAGTTCAGAGACAAAGAGATGGGGGCAGGAGGAGCACTGAGGAGGATGTCCAACAGAGCCGACTTTATTCAGGGCAGTGAGGCATTATGTAGCCAAAGTAACTATTTTTAACTGGTTACAAAAGAATTTGCTACATGCACAAAAACACTTCAGATAAACACTTGCAGGCAATGGCTGATGTTAGTACAATTGTTCTGTATTGATACAAAGAAGTATCAACAACAAACCCGAGAGTGATTTATGAGCTGTACTGGAACAGCAAGGACCAGTTAAGAGTTTATGACCCCAACCAAATTGCTCTCATCTAACTAGTAAACATGTGGGAAGTCACGCTGGCGAGCGCACAACACATAGCACAGACCTTTCTCAGTGCTACTCAACTTTTCCGTCCTAAGCCTTTTGTTAGGCTATTTGGACTTTAAAGGAGACACAAGTCAGGGCCTGGTCTGGTCCTCGTCTCAAGCCTTATCACGGCCTCCCACATCCCGGGGTCCTGGGATTGAGCCCCACATCAGGCTCTCTGCTCAGCAAGGAGCCTGCTTCCCTTCCTCTCTCTCTGCCTGCCTCCCTGCTTACTTGTGATCTCTGTCAAATAAATAAATAAAATCTTTTAAAAAAAATTAACTTTGCAAGACTAAAGGATCTTGGGGAAAAAGCCATGAATTCTATGTGTTGCTTTCCCTTAGCTCTGGAGTTCTGCTGTTCTCCTTGATCAGTGAGTTTGGTCTTGGCTGGATGTTCTTGCTCATCTTCTGGGGGAGGGGCCTGTTGCCATGATTCTCAAGTGTCCTTGCCCGAGGCAGAACTGCACTGCCCTTGCCAGGGGTCGGGCTAAGCAATCTGCTCAGGTTCACTCTTGGGAGCTTTCCGTAGAGCTCCGGAGGACGGAAATGAAAATGGTGGCCGCTCAGTCTCTGGCCCGGAGGAGCCGAGAGCTTGGGCCCCCGGCCTCAGTGTGCCCCTAGAGAAAAGCTGTCAATTTCTCCCATCTCCCTGGTCTCTGGCTGCGCTCTGAGCTCACCCAGCCTGTGACTGAGCATTTCTGTCTCTGGCGCATGGCCGTTTGGAGTCTCCAATCCCAGCAGAGTCCTGCTGCGTGCTCCCTTATGCCGTTCTTCCCAGAGGAGGAAGAAGGGGGTGTCTCCCCGGATCTGCCACTTGTGGGATCCCTGCTCGAAGAGCAGTGGCCGGAGTGTACCTTGCATCATGGTTTAAGGTAAGCCCGAACTGAGAGCTCACTCCTTGGCTCTGTCTCTGTATTTGGCTTCCCCGCTCTGATGCCTGGGGGCTCTGCCACACTCAGGCACCTCCAGTCTTTCTGTGACCCCGCGGGACCTGAGACCACACTGTCCCCCAGAGGCTCCACCCCTGCTTAGCATCTGGAGCGCCGTCCCTCAGCGGAGCAGGTTCTACAAGTCCTGATTTTGTGCTCTGCTGCTCTGCTGCTTGTTGGGCTGGCCCCTCCCCCTGCGGTCTATCTTCCCGTGGCTTCGGATTCACTTCTCTGCATGTCCTACCTTCCTGAAAGTAGTGATTTTGTTCCTAGAATTGCTGCTCTTCTGTCTCCTGTTGAGTTTGTAGGTGTTCAGTCTATCTATTAGCTGTTCAGTTCTGTCTAGCTGAACTCCTGGGACCTGATGCTGGTTCAGTCTCCTACTCCACGATTTCACCTCCTCCCTTGGGGGCGAGACCTGACATTTTATCTTGACTTTGGCCATTTTAATTAGTATGTGTCTTGATGTGGACTCCCTTGGGTTTAAGAGGGTTCCCCTTTCTCTGCTTTCTTACCAACACTTGTTTCTTGTGTTGTGTTGTTGATTTTAGCCATTCTGAGGTGAGAGGCGGGAGCTCATTGTGGTTTTGATTTGTATTTCCCTGATGGCGAGTGACCAGGAGCATCTTGTCATGTGTTTGTTGACCATCTGGATGTCTTCTCTGAAGAAATGTCTGTGCATGTCTTCTGCCCATGTTGTAATTGGGAGTATTTGTTTTGTCGGTGTTGAGCCATATAAGTTCTTTAAGTTGGCTACTAACCCTTTATCCGATATGTCATTTGCAAATACATTCTTCCATTCAGTAGGCTCCTTCTCAGTTTTCTTGTTTCCTTTGCTGTGGAGAAGCTTTCTATTTTGATAGAGTCCCAGTGGTTTATTTTGGCTTTTATTTCCCTTGCCTCAGGAGAATAATGTTGCTATTGATGATCAGTGTCAGAGAAATCACTGCCTGTGTGCTCTTCAAAGATTTTTAGGGTTTCAGATCTCACATTTAGGTCTTTAATCTATTTTGAGTTTATTTTTGTGTGTGGTGAAAGAAAGCATTCTGGGGCATCTACCTGGCTCAGTCAGTAGAGCATGTGGCTCTTGATCTTGGGTTGTGAGTTCAAGCCCCACACTAGATGCAGACATTACTTGAAAATAAAAGCTTTTAAAAATAATTTTTAAAAAAATACAAGGTAAATAAGTAGAAATACAAAGCGATCACAGAGAGAGAGAGAGAGAGAGAGAGAGAGTGTGTGTGTGTGTGTGTGTGTGTGTGTGTGTATTTTAAGCAATGCCTATACCCAGGCAGTTTTCCCAACACCACTTGTTGGAGAGACTCTTTCCCATTGTATATTCATTCCTCCTTTGTCAGATCAACTATAGCTGTGGAGTTATTTCTGGATTTTGTGTTCTCTTTGATCTGTGTGTCCGTTCTTATGTAGTACCATACAATTTTAGTTACTACTACTCTGTAGAGTCACTCGATATCTGCAATTGTGCTACCTTCCATTTTTTATTTATTTATTTATTTGACAGAGAGGTCACAACTAGGCAGAGAGGCAGGCAGAGAGAGGAGGAAGCAGGCTTCCTGCAGAGAGCCCGATGCGGGGCTCGATCCCAGGACCCTGAGATCATGACCTGAGCCGAAGGCAGCGGCTTAATCCACTGAGCCACCCAAGCGCCCCATTTTGTTCTTTTTCAAAACTGCTCTGGCTGTTTAGGAAATTTTAGTATTTTTTCTAGTTTTGTGAAAAATGCTATTGGTGTTTTGATAAGGATTGCACAACATCTGTAGGTTGCTTTGCATAGTATAGATGTTTTTACACTATTTGTTTTTCCAACCCATGAGCATGAAGTGCCTTTCATTTGTGTTGTCTTGAGTTTCCTTCATCAGTGTTTCATTACTTTCCGAGTCCAGGCCTTTCACCTCTGTGGTTACATTTGTTCTAGATACTATTTTTGGTGCAGCTGTGGGACTATTTTCTTAATTTCTCTGTTAGTTCATCACAACTGTATAGAAACGCAGTGGGTTTCTGCTTACCGATTTTGTGTCCTGCTTCCTTATGAATTTATTTCTCCGCTAAAGAAGTTTTTTTGGTGGAGTGTCTAGGGTTTTCTATATATAGTATCATGTCATCTATAAACAGTGAGAGTTTTATTAATTCCTCACCAATGTGTATGCCTTTTCTTTATGTTGTTCAATTTCTGCGGTGAGGACTTCCTATACTATGGTGAATAAAAGTGATGAGAGTGGAATTCCTTGTCTTGTTCCTGATCTGAGGAGAAAAGCTGTTTTTCACCACTGAGTATGTTGGCTGTGGATTTTTCATATTAGGCCTTAATTATGTTGAGATATGTTCCCTCTGGACCTACTTTGCAGAGGGTTTCTGTCATGAATGGATGGTGTATTTTGTCAAATGTTTTTTCTGCATCTATTGAAATGATCATATGGTTTCAGTGCTTTCCCTTACTAATTTGACATATCATGTTGATTGTTTAGCGAATATTGAACCACCCTTGAGTCTGGGAAATTAATCTTGCATGATAGTAGTGTATGATTTTTTAACATACTGTTGGATTCAGTTTGCTGATATTTTGTTGAGGATTTTTGCATCGTATTCATCATGACCTACTTATTGCACAAAGGAGGCTAGCTAGGGACTTCCCTCTCCTACCGGTTCCTGCAAGATATGCCCCAAGACCATGTGAGAGTTGGGCTGGGATTTCATGAGATTTTCCCCAAGATTATGTGAGATCTGGGAATAGAAAGAGGTGGCTTGGTTTTGGGGGTGCAAATCCCAGACAGATGGCCCTTGAGTCGGCAGCCTGGGAGAGCCCTTGGGCGATGCGCCTGTGTTCTCAGATGAGCCGGCTCGCGTGCACATTGCTCCGTCCTGCAAGGACTGCCCTCCACCCGTCACCTCTACTCTAGTGTGAGGAAGGGGCCACAAGGCTCATTCATCCTGATTTCTGTGCTGTAGCCTCTAGTTCCTTTTTGTGGTGTCTTTATCTGATTTTGGTATCATGGTATGATTTGGAAGTTTTCCTTCCTCTTTTTTTGGAATATTCTGGGGGTAGAATTAGTATTAACTCTTCTTTAAATGCTTGGTGTAATTCTCCTGTGAAGCCATCTGGTCCTGGATTTTAGTTTGTTGGGGATTTCTGATTACTGACTTAATTTCTTTGCTGGTTATGGGCATGTTTCAAGTTTTCTATTTTTCCCTGATACAGTTTTTTTTTTCTTTTTAAGATTTTATTTATTTAACAGAAAGACAGAGATCACAAGCAGGCAAAGAGGCAGGCAGGGGGCAGGGAACTGGCTCTGCTGAGCAGAGAGCCCGATGTGGTGCTTGATCCCAAGACCCTGAGATCATGACTTGAGCCAAAGGCAGAGGCTTAACCCACTGAGCCACCCAGGCGCCCCTGTTCCTGATTCAGTTTTGATAATTTGTGCTTTGAGGAATTTATCCATTTCTTCTAGGCTGTTCAGTTTGACATACCGCTTTTTCTCCATGGGCTTTATGTTGTCCGCTTCACCCTGCTGCTGACTTCTCCTTTCCTCCCCTGAAGATGCTGTTGTTACTTGATTTGCTTCTGGTTTCCTCAGTTTTCTTTACTCTTAGCTGCTTCTGCCAGCCCTGAGTCCCAGCAGCACACAGCTTTCACTTCAGCCTCCAAAGGCACTGCTTCCCCCATTTCTCCTTGACGGTACTCCCTGCCAGCGCGCGGGTCTGGCTGTCCTCTCCTGCCCACCATCTGGTCCAGTTTTATAGCAGCACTGAGGTTTTCAGCCTCTTATCACCTAAGGTCTTTCTTAGATCATCTTTACATCATGGGCTCTGCCTGGATTTTCATCTGCAGACTCAGCACCATCCTGTGGTTACTACGACAGTGCTTGCATTTTTAAAAAAATCTCCACAAAAAATTAATTTGTGCACCGAAAGAATGAAACTGTACGTCTTTAATCAATTCAACAAATGATTTCCCATATTTCACATAAAAAATTAGTCATAGAAAAGGTAGCACTCAAGTTCAACATTTTTACAGATAATTTTTAAAAAGTTACTTGTTACAGTAGTCTTTCAAACTCTACACAGATGCCCGACTTTTTAAAATTTTTACTTAATCCATTACATGCATCAGGATTGCTTTGGAAGGGTACAATCTGATTTGTACCTGTGATATTTTTGTCTTGTTAATGTTGGCATCATGTTCATTTTTTCTGCCTTAATCTGACGGATTAGCATTGTGCTCCAAGTAGAAATGTGCAACGTGTCTCCGAAACTCCAGGAGGTCTAGAGAGGTACCCGGGTTACAGGCTCGGTGTAGCTGCCAGGCGTTGTTCGTGGCTGCATCAATTATGTAGCTCACCAAAATCGAGTACCATTTCTTGCTTCTTATTCTCACCCTGTACTTGGAAATGATTTGATCCATTTTAGCGATACCTTCCCTGCACTCACCATACAGTCTCACTATGGCCGGCTGAGCTCCCCGGTGGATGTCCTCCTCATTGGCAGAACACCTTAGCTCCCTGGCTGGTGCTATGCCCACAGCGTTGGAGCACAGGCTGATAATGCCGTCACCATGCCAACGACACAAAATTATCTCCTCGTTTTCTTCTACTCGGAAATCAAAATATCCCTTCTTCATTTTCCTCATATGTTCTGCATTCATGAGGGGACATTTTTCAGTCCTGTTCTCTCGAATTGTTCCTGTTGCCTTCAGTCCTTTTTTCTTCAAGGCTGACACCAATTGGATACTCGTAAAGAAACTATCAAAACACAGGTGATAGGGATACTGGCCTCTCTCCAGAAGAACATCAGCAAAATGCAGCACTAGCTTCCCACCTAAACCAAGATCGACATCCTTACCCACAGTCACTGCTGCGTCTTCTTGATAGGGCTCAAACCACACCAGATAACCCTGTGTGGTTGTGCCACACCAGATTTTGTAGCCAATTCTAAGAGGTTTCCCATTCAGGAACTGGTCACTGTCAAAGCATTCACACATTGTCTTACCAAAATAATAGTACTCTTCCAGGGGAGCATACAGGAGGAAATTTCTATTCATTTGCTTTATGAGAGGCCTCAACTTTGTAAACTTATCTTTTTGATCTAGGTGGCTATTATCTGCAAAATGTAGGTATGAGAAAATCAATTCAAATCTGTCCCTTCTAATTGCATCTCTAACCAGGTTCTGGTCAGCATCAGAGATGTCCCAGTACATTCCCCTTCGGGGGCGCTTCACAAATCCACTCAAAAGCAAGACACCCAAGACACACCTTATTTCCGGAACTGTGACTTCCAGGTTGACATTTTTCTGAGATGCGTAATTATTGGTTTCATTGACAATCATGTTGAATATTTCATCATCAAAAAATAACTCGAAGAGCTCTACAGGGTTCAGCTTCTCACTCTTGAGATTCAAAAGTCCAGAATCCAGTGCTGACCAGCTTGGGAAGTTGGGTTTAATGTCTCTTTTGGTCCAATTCTTCTCTGGTACATCTGACATCTTTAGCTTCTTTTGAGCGTGGTGGGCCTCAAGCTTGTTATCTTCTTCCACATCTGAGTCCCCAGAGAATGCAAGGCCTTGGAGCAGTTCACTCACCCGAGCTCTGTCCTTTTTCCTCCCCTTGCGGGTCATGTCTCCTGCGGCATATTCCAAGGAGGAGATGTGCATTCGGGCCCACAAGTCACCCGGGTAACGGTCCTTCAGGGTGTTCAAAGGTGCAACTGTCCTGTCAGTAGGGACAGAAGTACAAGGTGGCTGGGGCATGCCGTCTCTGGAATGAAAAAAGAAAACAACACAAAAATCCTTAGTCTCACCGTGACATGAATCCTGTGTGATTACCTGCTTCTCACTCCTAGGACCTAACGCTTCTGGCCTCTCCCTGGCGTGCTCTCACTCCTCCGCACGACCAGCTGTGAGTCTGCAAGGAGGAGCTGGGCATCTCCGAGCAGCACGTCCCTCTTCAAGAGCCGGTGGCAGATGCCTCAAGCTCCTTTTGGCCCCAAGCTATACCGGGCAGGCCTGTGTAGGGGGAGGTCTGCTGGGGGGCTCCTTTCCTAGCCGAGCCTCTGTTGGTAATGAAGTCAAGGTTTCTAGAATCATCTCTTTTACTCCTGTATCTCCATCAGTTCATCTGAAACTTGGACAAGGAGGGGGTGGTTGTTTACTGGGCTCCCTCACGCCTCTCTCAGCACTTCTGAATGTGGAAGGATTAAGTCTCTCCCAGCTCTGCGTTCAGCTGGGGGACACACTGTTCTGGGGAGAAACTTAAGAGAAATTAAAACTTACTGCCGTTGAACTGGTTATTATGCGGTTTACAAGGAAGGAAGCTAATGTCACCAAGATGAGAAACATTCTACACAAGCTTTTTTTATCTGAGAAATTTGGATTTCACCCACTCGTGTCCTCTTGGTAAAGAAACAGCCTGGACTAAGGGGGAAAAGACACCGAAAAGAGTATGTTAGAACTTACACTACATGTATTTACTTGTTTGCTTACAGCATTTATCCTGGGTGTCTCCAGTGCGCATGCGTGGCCCATTCGGCGTCGCCTAATGTTCCTCGAGTTCCCTAATGTTCCCGCTGCGGGGACCCTGTGCGGAGGCCGCCGTCATGCCGCGTCTTTTCGTCTCGCCGCCTCACGCCTCTGCCCTCCTGCTTCCACTTCCTTCCTGCTCAGTCGGCCGACCCTGTGGTCTGTCACCTCAGCCCCTCCCTGGCCAGGATCGTCCCAGAGCACCTGCCTAGTTACCTGCAGGCCGACTTCAGCGCCAGGCAAGGCCGCCTGTTGGGCTTCTCCAGTTCTCACCCCGCGTGGGCATCGCTCAGGGCTCGTGTGTCGGTCCCTGAGCCTCGGCCGGTCACCACCCTGTCTAGAGTCCTGCTCCCTGGCCCCTTGCTCCCCGCATTTCACCTTTTCATCCTTCTCAAAGCTTCAATCCCACAGCCTCGCGCTCCGCTCAAGAGAGGCCCCAGAATGGCTCAGGCAGAAAGTGCCACCGACCCGCCACCCGCTGGGGCTCCCGCCACAACCCCCCCAGCTCTCCGACCTGCTCGGGCGCCGGCACCATCCCTCCTCGGCCTCTCTCCTTCCCGCCTCACCTGCAGCCCCAGACCCCCGCCTGCCCGTGAGTCCCATCCAGACAGCCCCGCCCCACGCCCTGCCCTGCGCTGTGCCCTCCCGGGACTGTGCGCCACAGGGAAAAGGCGCTTCCTGACCGGGTGGAGCCGAGGGAAACCAGCTGGAAAGCCGGAGCCTAAACACAGCAGCTAGAAAAGTCCTCCAACATCGCTCGGTGGACCTTGGCTCAGGCCTCTGGACTTTATGAACAATTTTAAGCCATTTCCGCTTTCACTCACTGGAGCTCGGAGTGCCCCCACCGCTGCCCTGAGAACAGGCTGAGTACCCTGCACCATTGCCTTCCTCCTCCTCTCCTCACCTCCAAGGGGCTCATGATGGCCTCACCCGGACGCAGCCCTGTGCCTCTGACCAGGTCCCTCCCGTCCTGCGTGAGGAGTCCCCGTGCTCCGTTCCCACAGCCAGCACCAAGTACCCGCTGCTGTCTTTCCTTCCTTCACCAGGAGCCGCTTTCCGAACGCGAGGTCTCTCTCTACCGCCATGACAGGCCTCGCTCTTGTCTAAATTCTCTGCCTTCTCTGGCTCACCTGTGGCTCCACAAAGACCGAAGGGCGCTCAGGGAAGGGTGACCAGGAGAGGTAAACGGAGTCAGGATGGGATGCTCGGAGGCAACTGCGCCAACTGAAGGTTTTGTGTAATGTGGATACTGGTAGGTCACCGTGACTCAGGCCTCCCGTGGTGACAGAAGTGAGAGTTACGCTTCCTGCACTAAACCAGGGAAGCAGCTTTGGACCAGTGGACACTCACCTACTGGCTATTCCTGGGGCCTCAGCAACGTGCTCCGTTTCTTCAGAAGTTTCTTTCTTTGCATTAAATAATCCATCTTCAGTTACAACTTGTTCAGCTAAAATGATACAATTTGTATGTCATCTGTTGACTGAATTAAGAGGGAAAAAAACATTTCCAGAGTAGGGAACAGATTTTTTTTTTTTTCAGGGAGCTCTACGGCCAAGGTGGGGCTCAGACTCACAACCTGAGATCGGGAGTTGCCTGCTCTATGGACAGAGCCAGCCAGGCGCCCTGGGAATAGGGTTTTCAAATTAACGTCATCGTCAGGCGTCCCAGGAGTGCTGTCACGCGGCCCTACAAAGTCTGGCACAGTATGGGAAGATAATGAGAAAGGTCCGTTAGCTGGAGAGAGGGTCTAGCAAGATAAAGCACATTTAAAGAAAATTATATGAGGACAGTAGTCTTTTTGGAGCGTGAAGAGAGCTTCTCTGAGGTGAAGAAGGGATCAGGCAGAGGCATGTGTGGGATTTCCAGACTGGAGATGTCTGAACGGGACACTTACATGGAACCCTTTATAGGAAAGAAAACGGGAAGCAAAGGAGTCGTGAGGGGGTCAGGGAGTAAAGGTGACAAGAAGTCGGTAAGCTTATGAGTGACCGAAGAAGATGGGAGGGATGTGAAAGGGCAAGGGCTGGGACACGTCCGCAGGCAGAGGACGGAGAAGGGGAAGGGAGAGCGACGGGCTGTCGGGAATGTTGGCTCACAAGGGTCATTCAGAGCTAATGACAGGAGAAGGTGCGCACAGACACAGGACTGGCCAGGGGCTGCCCTCACCCATCAGAGAGACGTCCGGAACCTTCTCCTGAGCCAACTTCCCACAGGGGCTCCGACTCGGAGGTGGTCGCTGCTCTGTGACAAAGGTCTGGGTGGTTTCTTCCTCAGTCTTCACTGATGTCTGAAAAGGCAAAAGACAGCCTCTTAGTCTTCCCTGTGGTAAAGCTGGGGGTCCTGTTGGGAAGGGCGTGTCCCCCACTCCGGGGGCAGTGCGCAGCCCCCCACAGGGCCGGGCTCTCGCTGAGGGTCTTGGCGGGGGTGGGAGGGGGTCATCCTTGCCCCCCATCCTGGCTGCTGATGGTTGGCAGGAATCCGCCTTCTCCGGCTTGTAGATGCGTCTCTGCCTTCACGCCACCTTCTCTGAAGGACAGCACCAGACCGGCGCCCGCCCTGATCCCGGACGGCCTCATCTCGCCTGCAGCCCATTTGCAGAGAGTGTCTTCCCAATAAGCGCACGTTCATGGGTACCTACAGTGCTAGGGCCGCAGCGTGCCTTTCAGGGGGACACAGTGTGACCCACGGCATCAACTGTACTGATTTATAAACACGTACAGATGACTTGTTTTCTGTACAGTTATTTTCCTAAAGATAAACTATTCGTTGAGAATAGACGGCATGAGAACTAATGAGAAGCCACAAGAAAGGACGAAGGGAGCAGAGGACTCCCCAAGGACCATGTTTTGAGAAAACTGATTTGGCGACACAGGCCTTAATGGAAGACTTGATTATTAAGTAAAAGACTAGGAAAACGACTAAACCACTGAAAGACTAAGGGGTTGTGATGTGAAGTTCCGCGTTACCATCGTTACCGTCCTGAAGATCAGGTCTGTGCCAGAACACCAAGAACGGGAAGGAAGAATCCCGGAGGCCAGGCAGGAAGATAGGGCAGAGGCCCCCAAGATAAAGCGCACGCGGGGGGTCTGCCTCTTCCCTCTCACACTGAGACGAGGCTGTGCCTCCTGAAGGCGGCGCAGACGAGGGCACAAGCAGGTCATCCACACGGGCCCCGCAGGAGGCATTCGTGCCCTGAACCCCGTCACAAGCTGCTCGAGAAGCTCCCCCGGTGAGGGTTGCCAGCCTGAAAGGGCGAGGAGGAGATGGCGGGAAACCCAGCTGCCACCCATGACGCTGCCATGAGCCGGGCATCCTGCTCACCTGGGACCCTGCTGCGTCCTCGCCTCCGGCTGGTCGCGGGGGAGCAGACCGGCGTCCTGCCTGAGCCAGCAGAGCTGGAGCAGCGCCGTGGGGCGGGGGGTGCGCAGCCTGCACAGCCTCTGATGTGCCTGGAACTGAGGTGGCACGCCACAACTGTCCCCACTCTGTCCAGAGCCTAGTTCTAAATCTGCAGGGTCCCCCACCCGCACGACCAAGCGTTTGCGAGCTCAAGTGCTTTATAGAGGTGCCCTGTCACATAAAGCGAATTTTAAAGTCGCAGATGAAAATAAGCAGGAGGAAGAAGCTAGTGCTCCAGGGAAACCTAAGCCGAGAGGGAGGGCACCACGGAGGGGAGACGGGAAAGCCAGAGAGCACAGCAGCGTGGCTGTGTGCGGGCGCGGGGGCTCCCTGGGAGACGAAAACCCTCCCACAGACGAAGCCACTGTAGGCAGGAGGTGGAAAGGGGAGTCTGCCTCGTCGGAAGCCGCCGACCCGAAAAGGACCCACAGTGATCAAACAGGAAGGAGGACTGCACAGGGCAGGGCACTGCTGCTGCTTGAAAAGGTGATTTCCTGCGCAGAATTATCCCGAGTCCCGATCCTCAGCTCCACTTATCCTCAGGTTCAGGGGAATCGGAGCGAGGGCAGCCACACGGGGAGGTCGAGAGCCGTCCAGGGGAGCCGGTGCAGCGGGGCGCGCTGAGCTCACCTGGTCCCGTGGGTACGAGGTGGCACCCGCTTCAGCGCACGCAGCCCAGACCGTGCCGCAGAGACCAGCAGGACAGACTCGCACAAGCGAAAGGCAGAGAAGCGGCCGGTAAGAGAAGACGGGAGGGTGGAGGTGCGGTCAGAAGGCAGACAGACCCACAACTGTCTGGGGGGCGCTGAGAGGGGAGAGCAGCAGCCCCCGCCCGGCCTGGCAGCTGCAGGGGGAGATGAAGCCCGGAGCTTCCGGCTTTGGAAACAGAGCGGCTGGGTTCCCCCAGGGCATGGATCGGGGGTGCTTCAGCGGGGGCTTTAAAGATCCGCCGCTGAGCTATGGGAAGGCGCGCGGGAGGAGACGGGGCCCGCTGTCCGCTGTCTGCCGCCGAGCAGCCGCAGTCTGAGAAAAGCCCGCGGTCGTGGGAGATTTATGTGCCGCCCTCCGAGCGTCCGCTACAGGGACGGGGTCCCTGGGTTTCTCCAACAGCAGAGCCGGCAGCCTCCACTTCCTCTCCTGCGCCGCAGGCCGACCCGCAGCCCGTGGGGGCCAGACCTGTGCCGCGCTCCCCGCAAGCCTCCGCCCCACACCCCCCGCCGGCCACAGCCCCTCCATCCCCGAGGCTGTAGCCGTTCTGGGCGCTGCAGTGCCCTCCTACCCTCCTGCCCTCCTTTCCGGGACCTGCACGCCGTGCCACACCACACTGTGCATCCGCACGCTCAGGGGCCTCCCCATCCGGCTCGTGGCAAGAGTTTTCTAAAGGGGCTCCAGGCCACCCCTCACGGCCAGCCTCACCCACAAGCTGCCGACACCACAGCCCTGCCCCCTCCAGCGCACCCTGAGCCCGAGCCCATCCAGACCCGGGCCCCACGCTGGGCCCTGCTCTGCCCCGTGCCTCCTGAGGTACCGGCCTGGCCCAGGCTGATGCGGCCCCAGGGCACAGCGGGGCAGACATCTGCACTGAAGCTGCGCCGGGGCCGCCACGGGGCACCCCGCGACTCGGGGCCACTGCATCTTTGGCAAACCCGGGGGCTGTCTCAGAGCAGATGCGGCCTGAGACGGGCTCCCAGGGGCTGAACGCGGCTCCAGCAGGCCGAGGGAGGCATCCAGAGGGCCGCCCGGAAGGCGAGCGCAGCTCCCCCACAACCCTAGGGTGCACACAACAAAGACCCCCGCACGGGCCCTGATGAGTCGGGCGCGTTGCCCCGCAGGCGGAACTCTCCACGAGGCCGCCGCTGTGGCTGGCCGTCCTAACGCCGGAAAGAGAGACAATGAGACCGCGGACCACGTCCCAGATGAGACAGGTAAGTAACCGGTCTGACAGCGTTTCAAGGTAATCACTGGACTTCAGAGCGGAGGATCCCCGTGAGACCGTTAAAGAGTAAAGATAAAAAGAACCAATCAGAGAAGAAGAACAAATTAAAAATACACCAGAGGGAATAAAGAGTAGACGAGGAAGCAGAAAAATGGATCCATGACCTGGAGGATAGAGGAACAGAAAGTAATCAGGCTGAACAGAAAGAACAAAGATTAATAAATGATGAAAATAGATCAAGCATGATAACTGACATTAGAGGAATCCCAGATGTGAGGAGAAAAAGAGGGCAGAAAATTTCCTTAATAGCTGAAAATCTCCCCAATCTGGAGGCACAGAGAGCCCCCAGTAAAGTCAACCCAAAGGAGGTCTGCACCAGCACACATGGTAATCAGGAGCACCCGCGTGGCTTAATTGGTTAAGCCTCTACCTTCAGCTCTGGTCGTGATCTCAGGGTCCTGGGATGGAGTCCTGCAGTGGGCTTTCTGCTCAGTGGGGAGCCTGCTTTTCCCTTTACCCTTTCCCTTGGCTCATGCTCGTTCTCCCTCTCTCAAATAAATAAATAGTTAATTAAATAAAATCTCTGGGGGGAAAAGACACATAGTAATTAAAATGGCAAAAATTCGTGAAGAGAAACTTTTAAAAGCAGCAAAAGGAAAACCATTACATACCAAGAAAAAACCCATAAGGGTTTCAGCTGGTTTTTCAGGATAAACTACACAAGCCAAAAGGGAGTAGCGAGTTATATTCAAAATGCTTAAAGAAAACAACCTGCCACCCAAAATATTCTATGCAGAAATGCTACCACTCAGAATGGGAGGAGAGGAAGAGTTTCTGAGACAAACAAAAGTTACAGGAACTCGCCACTAAACCAGCCTTACGAGAAACGGTAGAGGGGACTCTGAGTGGGAAGGGAAGACCACACTCAGAAATAAGGAGAGCAGGGAGGACACGAGGAGGAAAATCAAGTGTATCTGTAAAAGTCAACCAAGGAATCCACAAAACAGAAGGATGTGAGATATGAAACCATATACCGAAACCGCGGAGGGGGAGGAGTAAAGAATGGGTTGAAACATAAGCAGCCATCGCCTTAACACAGACTGCCTGACGCAGACACTGTGCACAAGCCTACTGGTAACCACAAATCAAAACCATGAATTGCAAAAAAAGAGGAAGGAATCCAAATCATCTCACTGAAGAAACTCAACACACCAGGAGCAAAGAAAGCAGGAGAGCATGAGGCAGATGGAAACTCCTGGCTCCTGGGTGGCTCTGGGTTAAAGCCTCTGCCTTTGGCTCAGGTCATGGTCCCGGGTCCTGGGATGGAGCCCCGCATCAGGCTCTCTGCTCAGCAGGGAGCCTGCTTCCCTTCCTCTCTCTGCCTGCCTCTCTGCCTACCTGTGATCTCTGTCAAATAAATAAATAAAATATTAAAAGAAAAAAAGAAACTCCCGGCTCCAGCCCCTTTCCATCCCTGGCTCCCCTTTGCTCCATCTGAAAGACCAAATAGTCATCCCATTTGACTAAGATAAGTCATTGCTCCTGCAAACAAGAAAAAGACCAGGTGCCCAGTCCTGTTTGAATAAGAAAAGAAAGAGAAACAGCCCCCTAGGTGATTTAGCACGCTCCCACTTACCTCCACACAGATTTTACTTCCAAGTGAAAACACCCTGTTACCATCCCCCATTGCCTGTAACCATAAAAACTCACTCCTAACCCTGTCTCGTGCTCAGTCTTTGGGACTGATCCCACTGCGCCCGCTAGAGTTAATAAAGCTGTGTTCTCCCATCTCTCCTTATGCTGTTTGAGTTTCCTCGGTCACCTGGGATTTTCTGCAACAAGCAGAAAAGAACTTTAGAAAACATAGAAGAGTAACAAAATGGCTCTAGGCTCTATGTACATAGCCATCAATAAATTTTTTTTAAAGATTTTGTTTACTTGACAGAGATCACAGGCAGAGAGGCAGACAGAGAGAGAGAGAGAGAGGGAAGCAGGCTCCCTGCTGAGCAGAGAGCCCGATGCGGGACTCAATCCCAGGACACTGAGATCACGACCTGAGCCGAAGGCAGAGGCTTAACCCACTGAGCCACCCAGGCGCCCGTGTCAATAAATTTTTGACTGTAAAAGGAATAAATGCTCCAATCAAAACACAAATGATGGAATGGACAGAAAAGCAAGACCCGGCTCTATGCTGCCCACAAGAGACTTCAGCCCTAAGTCCCAGGCGGATGGGAAGTGAAGAGACAGAAAAGCAGTCATCCTGCAAATGGAAGTGAAAAGAAAAGTGGGTAGCAACACTTCTATCAGACAGAATATACTTGAAAACAAAGACAAACAAGAGACAAAGATACTACATAATAAGAGGAACAACCCAACAATAAGACATACCATTTGTAAATATTTATGTATCCAACATGGGGGCACCTAGATGTATAAAATAGTTAATAACAAACATGAAACTGCGAGTAATACAGTAATGACGGGACTTGAACACCCCGCGCACATCCACGGACAGATCATCCAAACAGAATGTCAACAAGGAAACAGTGGCTTTGGACGACTCTGGACCAGACGGATCTAACGGATATAATCAGAACATCTCATACTAACGCAGCAGAATACACATTCTTTTGAAGTCCACACAGAACATTTCTAGAATGGATCACATATTAGGCCACAAAACAAGTCTTAAAATTCAAAAAGACTGAAATCATTGTTTCAATAAATGCAGAAAAAATACTTGACAAAGTACAACATTCAGTCATGATACAAACCCTCAAGAAGGTTTAGAGAGGACATACCTCAACCTAATAAAGGCCATATATGAAAAAATCAAAGCCAACGTCACAGTCAGTGGTGAAAATGGACCCTTCCCCTAAGGTGAGGAACAAGACAGGAATTTCCACTCTCACCACTTTTATTCAACATAGTACCGGAAGTCCTTGCCACCGCAATCAGGACAGGAAAAGAAATCAGAGGCATCCAAATTGGTATGGAAGAGGGAAAACTTTTCAGTGACATGATACTCTATAGAGAAAACTCTAGAGACCGCCAGGAACCTATGAGAACTAGTAAATGAATTCAGTAAGGTCACTAGATACAAAATCAGTACACGAAAGTCCACTGCATTTCTATACGTACACTCGTAAAAAAGCAGCAGAAGGAGAAATTAACGAAACAGTCCTATTTGCCACTGCACCAAAAATAATGAAATCCTGGGAACAAACTTAACTAAAGAGGTGAAAGACCTGTACTCTGCAAACTGCAAACCTGGATGAAAGAAATGGACAATGACCCAATCAGAAAGATACTCCTCATATACTGGAAGAAGAGTGGTAAATTGCCTCACTATGCAAAGAAGCCTACAGATGTAATGCAGTCCCTATCTAAGTACCAACAGTATTTTTCACAGAACTAGAGCAAACAGTCCTAAAATTTGTGTGGAACCACGAAAGTCCCCACATAGCCAAAGCGATCTTTAAGAAGAACAGAGCTGGAGGCGTCGCCATCTCCGATTTCACGCTCTACTCCACAGACGCAGTAACTAGGACAGTAAGATACTGGCACAGAGAGAAACACACATGTCACCAGAGCGGCTGGAGAGCCCAGAAATAAGCCTGGGATTTTATGGTTAATTAAATTTCGACAAAGTAGGTAGAACATGCAATGGGGAAAAGGCAGTCTCTTCACAAATGGTGCTGGAGAACTGGACAGCCACCTAGAGGATGGAACTGCCACACTTTCCGACACCATGCACAGAAACCGTAGACAAGAGCGCAGGCAGTAATGTCTCTGATATGGTCCGTAACATTTTTTTGTATGTCCCCAGAGTCCAGGGAAACAAAAGCAAAAATAAACTATTGGGGCTTCCTCAAAATAAAAACCTTCTGCACAGTAAAGGATACAATCAACAAAACTAAAAGAAAACCTACAGGCAGAAGATATTTGCAAATGACATCCAAAATATATAAAGAACTTAACACCAACAAAATAAATAATCTAACTAAAAACTGGGCAGAAGACACAAACCAGCATTTCTCCGAAGACGACATACAGACGGCAAACAGAACCATGAAAAACACGCTCAGCATCACTCAGCGTCCGGGAAATGTGGATCAAAACTAGAAGATAACACCTCACACACGTCTGAATGGCTACAACCAAAAACTCAAGAAACAAGTGTTGGTGAGGATATGGAAAAAAGTAACCTTTCTGCACTGTTGGTGGGAATGCAAATTGGTACAGCCACTGTGGACAACAGTAGGAAGTTTCCTCAAAAAATTAAAAACAGACCTACCCTAAAATCCAGAAATCCCACTACTGTGTATTTACCCAAAGAATATGAAAATGCTAATTCAAAAGGATATAGGCACCACTGTGTTTATAGCAACATCACAGTAGCCAAATTATGGAAGCAAAGTGTCCCTCCACAGATGAATGGATACAGATGTGGTATATTTCTACAGTGGAGTATTACTTGGCCATAAAAAGAATGAAATCTTGCCATCTGCAACATGGAAGGGTCTCTAGATCAGTATGATGCCAGGTGAAATAATTCAGAGAAAGACGAATGCCATATGATTTCACTCACATGTGGAATTTAGAAAATAAAGGAAAAAAGAAATAAAAAACAGACTCTTGGAGTGCCTGGGTGGCTTAGTTGGTCTAAACGTCTGCCTTTGGCTCAGGTCATGATCCCAAGGTTTTGGGATAGAGCCCCGCACCGGGCTTCTTGCTCAGTGGGGAGTCTGCTCATGCTCCCTCTTGCTCTCTCAAATAAATAAAACCTTATACAGGAGGCAAGAGATCACCCCTCAAAAGATCAACCTAAGGAGGTCCACACCAAGACACATAGTAATTAAAATGGCAAAAGGCGGGGCGCCTGGGTGGCTCAGTGGGTTAAAGCCTCTGCCTTCGGCTCAGGTCATGATCCCGGGGTCCTGGGATGGAGCCCCGCATCGGGCTCTCTGCTCAGCGGGGAGCCTGCTTCCTCCTCTCTCTCTGCCTGCCTCTCTGCCTACTTGTGATCTCTGTCTGTCAAATAAATAAATAAAATTTTTAAAAAATGGCAAAAGGACATCATAAGGAGAGAATTTGTTTTTTTTAAATTAACTTATTTGCAAGAGCATGACTGGGGAAGGGGCGGAGGGAGAGAGAGAAGCAGACTTCCAGCTAAGCAGGGAGCCCAGTGTGGGGCTCAATTCCAGGATCCTGAGATCATGACCTGAGCTGGCGGCAGAGATAAAGCTGACTGAGCCACCCAGTATGCACCTGTTTAATGACTCCAAACAACCCTGCAAGATATTTCTACATGATCTCCCCATTCCTCCCCCACATTCCTGCTAAACAAACCCTACCCTTTAGCCATGCTGGCTGACTTACTATCCCTTGAAAATACCAGCACAGGAAAAGGGATGCCAGTAGCCTGGGAAATGGTCTTCAGTTCCTGTGGTCTCAACTAACCTGGAGAAACGTGCTGGGATTATAACCGGTAGGCCTTTAGCTAGAGTCTCTAGAATACTGAGGAGGAACTAAAAGGATATATACTTTTTTAAAAGCACTTGAAAATGACAAGGCTTGCTTCCTGAGGGCCCAAAGAGCATTCTCGTCTCGATCACACACACCATAGCAGTGATGCCTCCCTGTAGGGATGTGGGAAACCAGAGCAGGCCACCACTCTGCCCAGATCACCGCTGGCATCTGGTTCTGTGAGCCACCTCGGGCAGCTTTCAAGAATTCACGTACCTGAGACTGTCTCTTCAATAAATGGTGCTGGGAAATTGGACAGCTAAGTATAGAAGAATGAAACTCGACCATTCTCTCACACCATACACAAAGATAAACTCGAAATGGATAAAAGACCTCTATGTGAGGCAGGAATCTATCAAAATCCTAGAGGAGAACATAGGCAGTAACCTCTTCGATATCAGCCACAGCAACTTCTTTCAAGACATGTCTCCAAAGGCAAAGGAAACAAAAGCGAAAATGAACTTTTCAGATTTCATCAAGATCAAAAGCTTCTGCACAGCAAAGGAAACAGTCAACAAAACAAAGAGGCAACCCACGGAATGGGAGAAGATATTTGCAAATGACAGTACAGACAAAAGGTTGATATCCAGGATCTATAAAGAACTTCTCAAACTCAAAACAGGTAATGTCAAAAAATGGGCAGAAGACATGAACAGACACTTCTCCAACGAAGACATACAAACGGCTATCAGACACATGAAAACATGCTCATCATCACTAGCCATCAGGAAGATTCAAATCAAAACCACATTGCGATACCACCTTACACTAGTTAGAATGGCCAAAATCAACAAGACAGGAAACAACGTGTGTTGGAGAGGATGTGGAGAAAGGGGAACCCTCTTCCACTGTTGGTGGGAATGCAAGTTGGTGCAGCCACTTTGGAGAACAGTGTGGAGATTCCTCAAGAAATTAAAAATAGAGCTTCCCTATGACCCTGCAATTGCACTGCTGGGTATTTACCCTAAAGATACAGATGTACTGAAAAGAAGGGCCATCTCTACCCCAATGTTCATAGCACCAATGGCCACAGTCGCCAAACTATGGAAAGAACCAAGATGCGCTTCAACGGACGAATCAATCAAGAAGATATGGTCCATATACACGATGGAGTATTATGCCTCCATCACAAAGGATGAATACCCAACTTTTGCATCAACATGGATGACGCTGGAAGAGATTATGCTGAGCGAAATAAGTCAAGCAGAGAGAGTCAATTATCATATGGTTTCACTTACTGGTGGAGCGTAAGGAATAACAAGGAGGACACTGGGAGAAGGAGAAGAGAAGTGAGCTGGGGGAAATCAGGGGGAGATCAACTATGAGAGACTGTGGACTCTAAGAAACAAACTGAGGGTTTTGGAGGGGTGGGGGGATGGGAGGTTGGGTGAGCCTGGTGGTGGGTGTTAAGGAGGGCACAGATTGCATGGAGCACTGGGTGAGGTGCATAATGAATCTCAGAACACTGAAAAAATTAAATTGAAAACATAAATAAAATCATTGAGGAGGGGTGCCTGGGTGGCTCAGTGGTTTAAGCCGCTGCCTTCGGCTCGGGTCATGATCTCAGGGTCCTGGGATCAAGTCCCGCATTGGGCTCTCTGCTCGGCAGGGAGCCTGCTTCCCTCTCACTCTCTCTGCCTGCCTCTCTGCCTACTTGTGATCTCTCTCTGTCAAATAAATAAATAAAATCTTAAAAAAAAAATCATTGAGGAAAAAAAAATAATTCACTTACATGAAAGAATCTCACATCCTATGACCACTGTTATCTTTTGGTCAATTATCATCCTCACCATTCTGACAACGGCCCACCTCCATTCATTCCCCGCTCCTATATCCAGTGAGAATGAAACTGCTTCCCGCAGATGAGTGTTCTCCTAGGTAAGTAGTAATGTCTACCCACTGGGGCTCCCTACCACCTCTCAACTTCTTCACGAAAACCATTCTGGGGCTTTATTGTAACGCTGGCTTTTCGTAGCTGAGGAAATAATACAGAACCATCAGCCATGGGGGCGCCTGGGTGGCTCAGTCATTAAGCGTCTGCCTTCAGCTCAGTTCATGATCCCAGCGTCCTGGGACTGAGCCCCACATCGGGCTCCCTGCTCAGCGGGAAGCCTGCTTTCCCTCTCCTGCTCCCCCTGCTTGTGTTCCCTCTCTCACTGTGTCTCTTGTCAAGTAAATAAATAAAATCTTTTAAAAAAAGAAAGAAAAAGAACCGTTAGCAATGTAAGTAGGGAAATATGAAGGCCTATTGATGCCGAATGCTGTGGGTAAATGCCACAAGCAATGTGAGCTCGAGACATTCTCCTCTCCCTCTGATGACGTTATCAAAGGAACCATTTACTCTACACTTACTGTCAAAATACCAATATTCACGGATTATCACTTCTTGCGGGTTCTTCTGGCAGAGCTCTGGAGGTTCACACTTCAAGGTGGTTACCCTGGGCAGGAGCTGGAGGCTCTGACTCTCCAAAGAGGCTCCTTGATACTCTGTCACCAGTGGGTGCACGTCCTGTCCCTGAGTATAGACACAAGCCTGAGGGCAAAAGGTCCACCTTGAAAAGGCATCCAGGTGGGACCCAGACTGCACAGCACTTAGGGACATCTTGCAGAGGGCCAGACGAGCCTCTGTCCTCT
Source organism: Meles meles (assembly GCF_922984935.1). Lineage (NCBI taxonomy): Eukaryota > Metazoa > Chordata > Mammalia > Carnivora > Mustelidae > Meles > Meles meles. The sequence goes on along the minus strand of NC_060070.1, from coordinate 153,466,767 downwards.
TCTAAAGCAGCAGCGAGTCAGACAGAGGAGCAACACAGAGACAGTCATCCGTGTGGTAGACAAGGACTGCACATGCACCACGACTCGGACTTTGTTCCACACGCGGACCTTGCGGTGGCAAAGCAGAGGCCGATCCAGAATCGCGGCCCAGGAAGGCAGAAGAACAAACGCAAATGGGTGTTTACGCTGGTGGGTGGAACGTTAACGAGGAACAGGGTATGTGCCCGATCTCAAACCTCTCCCAAGGGTTACTTACGAATTATAAGGGGGAGATGGTCACTTTACACTGTAGACATCGGACAGACCCCCTCCTTAGCCACATCAGTAATGGGACAACCCATCACCGTGTGCCTCCTGAGGGGATGTGCTGAGGACAACACGGAGCTTCTGGGGGTTCTGGCTTAAATGCACAAGTGAGATTCTATTGTGAGAAAAGGAGAAGACAAACCCAGATTTAAGAGCATTCTGTAACGTAACTGGTTTGTCCGCTTCAAAAATACCAGGCTCATGACAAAGGAAGACCGGCAGCTGTTCCAGGTCCAAGGAGACTAAAGGAAAGCGACTAAATGCAGTGTGTGAGGCTGGACTGTATCCTGGGAGCAGGATGAAAACGGCCAACAACCACTCCTGGGAGGATATGGCAAAATGTGAACAAGGACTCCTGTGTAGATCATAGTACGTAACAATTTCAATTTCCTAAAACTTGATTCTTGTGTTCTGGTTACACAAAAGAGTGCGCTCGTGTTTCAGAAATCCGTATCGAACACTGAAGTGTTCCTACATAAACAAGTAAGGTGTCCCCGAGAACCCCGCTGGTTGAAGAAAACACAGCGTGTGTGTGACCCACACACCGTGCATGCGCGGAGAGGATGGGGACAGCTCCTGCACACAAGGGGGCACATCAGGATCCAGCGTTCACTGGTCAGTCTGGGGGAAGAGGATACAGGAGTTCTCTGTGCTACCTTTCCAGATACTTCTGTCAGTTATAAATTATTGAAAAGTAGTAAGACTGAGAGGCTCAGTCGGTCAAACATCTGCCTTCGGCCCAGGTCATGATCGCCGGGGTCCTGGGATCAAGTCACATCGGGCTCCCTGCTCAGGGAGTCTGCTGCTCCCTCTGCCTCCTGCTCCCCCTGCTTGTGCTCACTCTGACAAATAAATAAAATCTTCAAAAAAAAAAATTAAAAAGTTCAAAACTAACAGGTGTTCACCAACCTGCTCTCCTGGGTCTCCCGTGTCTTTCTCCAGGTCCTCCAGCGTGGCCACCGCCTGCTCCCCGCTCTCCGGCTGCTGCTCCCGCACCCAGGCCTGCAGCTCCTCGGGCAGGATGGTCAGGAACTGCTCCAGCACCAGCAGCTCCACGATCTGCTCCTTGCTGTGCATCTCGGGCCGCAGCCACCGATGGCAGAGCTCCCGCAGCCGGCTCAGCGCCTCGCGGGGCCCCGGGGTCTCCCGGTAGCAGAACTGCCGGAAGCGCAGGCGGCAGAGCTCCCGAGCATGGCGGCTGCTCTCCCGCAAGCCCCATGTCTGCTCCCAGGGCGGGTCCTCCTCCTTCACCTTCACAAGGCTGTCTCCATCTGCAGGTGTGAGGCCTGGCAAAGCTTCATCCATGCTGAGCTGAAAGGAAAAGGTTCACTTAGACCAGATCTACACTTTAAAAATATTTTTCCACATCCGAGGCCTAAGAATGGATCAGTAACGCGTTAGTAAGAGCTTCAAGACTCCGGGAAACATGTATTTTCGTCCCCACTGTTTAAGTCATGCTCAGAAACAGAGCCTGCTTGCCTGTGTTACCAGTGACCATCAGAAATCTTTCTTGAACCCTAAGGGGGCTGAGCCAGCAGTAAGGGACGTAAAGGACGGGAGGCAAGAAGAATGCTCCAGCAGCCTCCGCCTCAGCTGGAGAGAGGAGAGAACCGTATCCGCGGCAGAGCCAAACCTACTCGTCTGTGTGCTTCCCACAGAATAGTCCACCTCAAGTGCAGGGGAGGGAGACTGTTTCCCAAGTCTCCTGTCCCCTAGAATTTCTTAGGATGAGATTTTGTCACTCCTTTCCTCAGGAGGTGGAGTCTGTTTCTTCTTCCCTTGAGTCTGTGCTGACCTAGGACTTGCTTTGGCCAAGAGAACATCACAAAAACGTCTTTGCAAGAGGAAGCGCGTCGCAGCCCTTGGCACACTGCAGCTGGCCTGCCGTGCTTTGGGAAAGCCTGGACCGGGCAGTGGACTGGACCCCAGAGGCCCAAGCTGAAGTCCAGCAGCGCCCAGCTCCCAGCTGATCACAACCACAGGGAAACCAACCAGTAGAAATGGCCAGTCTGCCCACAGAATCATGACAAATAATAAGTTGAGGACGTTTTAAGACACTAAGTTTGGGGTTTCAACTCATTTTTGAACATAAGAACAGGAAATTGAAACACACGCTTCAAGGTTTTTTCTCTCTGTCCTCTCTCCTTTTATGATCTCATTAATCCCAATTTCAGCACATCTCTATTCCAAGAATACACAAGTCTCTGGTTGACTCCAACTCGCCTTTACGTTCCTGACGCACATCTTAAAATGCCAGTAGGATGCCTTCCAGATTCTCCCGGGTCATAAACTAAGCACATCCCACGCTGAAATCGGAGCCCGTCAGAGCTGCACTCACTGTTCTCCCCATTTCCACTGGCGTCACCACCGTCCCCGATGTGTTCAGGTTTAAAACCTGCCCCTTTCCATAAGCATCTGAGTCCAGGGAATCCTCCAGAACACCTCTCAGCCATTCCCTCCCTTGTATTCCCCATTACCACTGACATTCAGGACTACAATAACGTTCTGTGTGGTATCCCTGCCCCACAGCCCGCTCTACCGTCACTGCATTAGTATTTCCTAAAGCACCATTCCGACCGTGTTCAACACAACTGCCCCACCAAAAATGGTCTCAACTCTTCCTCCGTGGACTGATTCAAACTCCCCAGGATCTGACCTTCCGTGTTTTGTTTTGTTTTGTTACTGGTTCGTCATTCAGTAAACTACCAAGCACATTATTTTACAGGCACAACGCTAACCCCAAATTAAAAGACAGTCCCTATCCCCTAGAAACCCCAAAATAAAAGGCGCAGTCCCTACCCCCTTTGCAGACTCCTCACGTCACTGCCATGCTGACCTGCTCGACGTTTTCCCACCCACTTTCTCCCTCATGGCCAGGACTGCCCTTATAGGAGGGCACATTTCCCAAGTACCAGCGCAAACGCCACCCTACACCTCATCCGACGCAGGAAACCCCTCCGTCCTCAAGGATGTTCTGTCCTCAAGGAGATCCTGGATCTCTGTGCAGGATATTCCAGGAAGAGCCAGCCAACCAGCCATCCAAATCCAGTCCCTCACCAGCTCCCCCCACCCCACCCATACAAGGAGGACAGAGGCTCCTTCCAACAGCCCTTAGCCTGGCTCCCGCCCCCCACCCCAAGTCAAAGGCTCCGTTCACACAACCACAGCGAGCCCGGCTTCCGCCCGCTCCACCCCCCAAGGTCAGAGGTCCTGTCCACACAATCCCAGGGAGCCCAGCTCCCGGCCTGTCCCTAAAGTCAGGCTGAGTCCGGACAGCCCCAGGGAGCCTGGCTTCTGCCTTCCGAGGTGAGAAACCCCATCCACACAGCCCCAGGGAGCCTCGCTCCCACCCCTGAGGTCAGAGGCCCCATCCACAAGCCCCAGCAAGCCCGGCTCTCGGCCCTCGATGACAAAGCCCCTTCGACACAGCCACAGGGAGCCCTGCTCCTGCCCCTTCTGCCCACCCCCACTCCGAGGTCAGAAGCCCCGTCCATACAGTCCCAGGGAACCCAGCTCCCGCCTTCCGAGGTCAGACGCTCTGTCCACACAGCTCCAGCGAGCCCAAATCCCACCCTCCAAGGTCAGACGCCCCGTCCACACAGCTCCAGCAAGCAAGGCGCCTGCTCCTAGAGCTCAGAGGTTCCATCCAGACAGCCCTGGCAGGCCGGGCTCCCTCACCGGACGACCAAGGCCCCGTCTGCAGAGCCATAGCGAGCCTGACTCCCACTCCTCCTGCCCCCAAAGTCAGAGGCTCGGTCCACACAGGCCCAGGGAGCCTGGCTCCACCCTCCAAGGGAGGAGGCTCCATCCACACAACCCTAGCGAACGCAGCTCCTGCTGAGATCAGAGGCCCCGTCCACACAGCCAGAGCTAGCCCCGCTCCTGCCCACTGGGGTCAGAGTCACGTCCTCACAGCACCAGCGAGCCCGGCTCTACCCACCCCACCCGAGGTCGGAGGCTCCGTATACATGCCCCAGCGAGCCCAGCTCCTGTCCCTTGACGACAGAGGCCCCGTCCACACAGCCCTAGTGAACCCGGCTCCTGCCTCCCCCCAACCCTGAGGTCAGAGGCCCCGTCCACTCACCCCACCGATCCCAGCTCCCACGTACCAAGGTCAGAAGCCTGTCCACACAGCCTCAGCAAGCCTGCTACCACCCACGGAGGTCAGAGGCCCTGTCCACACAGCTCCAGCGATCCCGAACCCCCACTCCCGGAGGTCACAGACGCCGTCCACACAGCCCCAGCGGGCCGGGCTCCCACCCGCCAAGGTCAAAAGCCCCATCCACGCAGCCTCCGTGAGCCCGGCTCCCCAAAGTCAGAGGCCCCATCCACATGCCTCATTAAGCCCGGCTTCCGTCCCTCGACAACAGAGTCCCCGTTCACACGGACCCAGGGAGCCTGGCTTCCGCCTAACGATGTCAGAGGTCCCGTCCACACATCCTCAGCAAGCCCGTCTCCTGTCAAGCAAAGACCAAGGCCCCATCCACACAACCCCAGTGAGCCCGGCTCTGGTCCACCGAGGTCAGAGGTCCCGTCCATACACCCCCAGGGAGCCCGGCTCCCACCTTGCCAGCTCAGTAGCCCCTGTCCGCACAGATCCAGTCCGCACACATCCAGTGAGCCCCGCCCCCACCCCTGGATGTCAGAGGTTCCGTCCACACAGCCCCAGAAAGCCTGGCTCCTGTCACCTGACGACAGAAACCAGGTCCACACATCCCCAGCAAGTGCAGCTCCCGCCCTCTGAGGCCCGAGGTCCCATCCACACAGCCCCAGAGAGCCCGGCTCCCGCCCCCCGGCGTCAGAGGCCCGGTCCACAGAGCCCGAGGGAGAGCCCGGCCCCTGCCCCCGAGCTCAGAGGCCCGGTCCACAAGCCCCCGCGAGCCCGGCTCTCGCCGGGCGTCCGGGCAGCACGGCGGTCGCAGGAGGCTGTCAGGGCACCTGCGACGCCCGGAGCACCCCGGAGGCACCAGGCGGGCGCGCAATACCTGCGGGTCCGACTGCTGGTCAGCGGACCAAAAGCTCAAGGAACACGTTCCGCAAAGACGCAGCGGCCCCGCCACAGGCTCCGGGCGGCGGAGAGCGAAGGTTCCAAAGCTTCTCCTTCCGCCGCCCGCGCAGCCGAGTAGCGGCTTTTCTAGGAAGGCGGTCCCGGCCTCTCTAGGATTGCGGCCGCCCTTCTCGCTAGTGCGCCTGGAGGACCCCCGCCGCCTCCCCGCCGCCTCCCCGCGCTCGCGCGTCCGGAGGACCAGAGCTTGCCCCTCAGCTCTGTAAACCGTGTCAATTAAAAACAAGATGGGGGGCACCTGGGCGGCTCAGTCGGTCCACCGTCTGCCTTTGGCTCAGGTCATGATCCCAGGGTCCTCAGATCAAGCCCCGCATCCGGCTCCCTGCTCAGCGGGGAGTCTGCTTCTCCCTCTGCCTCTCCCCCTGCTTGTGCTCTTTCTCTGTCAAATTAATTTTAAAACAACAAGAACAAAACCCCCACAAGATGGCAAAGGCAAACCCGAGTCTCTCTTTTTAGGATACTCTCAGGTTGCTGGTTAGATGAGTGAACAATTACAATCTAGCAAGCAGCACAAATTCTTAAAATTTAAATATGCGGATTAGGGCGCTTGGGTGGCTCAGTGGGTTAAGCCAGTGCCTTCGGCTCAGGTCATGGTCCCAGGGTCCTGGGATGGAGTCCCGCATTGGGCTCTCCGCTCAGCGGGGAGCCTGCTTCCCTTCCTCTCTCTCTGCCTCCCTCTCTCTACTTGTGATCTCTCTCTGTCAAATAAATAAACAAGATCTTTAAAATAAATAAATATGCGGATTATACATGCACAATAAAAATTAAAATTGCACAGAAACTGTAAAATGAAATGTGCCCCATCCCCAAAGCTAACCAATGTTAATGGTTGTTGGTTAATGGTATTCTGTGTATGTTTTCCCAGGACACTACCAGTCACAGAGTAGCATTTAATAAACATTTGTTTAGTGAATATGTAAGCTATTTATTTTAAAACACTTATGGGTTCACATGAATTTGCTCCTTAGCCTTTTCCGTTAAGATAGTTTGGATCTTTCCATATCAGCTTATTTTTTAACTGCCTAATAGTTTCCATTGTATGGATGCACCCCAATTTACCTAACTGTCCCTATTATTGTATAGTACGTGTGTACGTGCTGTTTAGTTGTTGTATAGTATGTGTGTATATATGTATATATGTGTATTGTATAAGTAACGCTGCAGAGAACGTTTAATATCTTCATGTATTTTTGTAATTCCAGCTTAAATACTACATATTGGAATTGATCTGTCAAAGAGCATGTGCATTTAAAATTTTATATACAGCTCCCCTATTAATTTTTAAGGGTACTGCTGTTTGTTTAAAAGTAAGAGAATCTAATTGAAAAATCCAGGAAAATGTGAGCATGGCTGTTCACAAAATTAGAATTATAAATGACCAATTCACATGCAAGTATATGTTCAACTTTGATAGCAAAACTATTATTTTTTCAAGATCCTACTTATTTGAGAGAGAGAGAGAGCAGGAGCAGAGAAAGGAGTAGAGGGAGAGGGAGCAGACTCCCTGCTGAGCAGAGCACCAGACATGGAGCTCAATCCCAGGACCCTGGGAGCATGACCTGAGCCAAAGGCAGACACTTAACTGACTGAGCCACCTAGGAGCCCCAGAAGTATTATTTTAAAACCACTTTAAAAGAGGACTCATCTCATATGCACCAGATTGTCAAATTTGCAAAAGAATAATTTTCATGTTTGATGTGGGTATGAAAAAGTGGGCATTTTCACAGACTGCTAACAGAAGGCACAGGTTAGTATAACCTTTCTGGAGGGCAATTTAGCAAATGAATCCAAAGCCTTAGAAAATGTGCCTACCGCATAGTCCCATTTATTCTAGTTTTAGGAAATGAGTGAAGGAAAAGAGTTCTACAAAGTGAGCAAAGCTCTTATGTCCGAGAATGTTCACTGGAATGTTTGTGGTGACAAACCATAAATGACTAACAATGGGAACATACACCATAGAATCATCTCCGCGACGCCTGGGAGGCTCAGTCAGTTGTGCAACTGTCTTCGGCTCAGGCCATCTCAGGGTCCTGAGATCGAGTCCTGCACCTGCTCCCTGCTCAGCCGGCAATCTGCTTCTCCCCCTCCTGCTGCTTGTACTCTTTTCCGCGCTCGCTCTGATCAATGAAATCTTAAAAAAAATTTTTTAATTAAATGATCTCCCATGAACACTTTTAGTTATTTGAGTGTCTTGATCAGGGACTTTTTTTTTAAATTGTTAGCAAGGTTCAGAAACCCAATCAAATGGACTTAAATGTTTAGCAAAAGCAAACTTGTTTGCTTTTGGTGTTCCTTGGACTCCCAGGACCAGCTGGGAGTGTGGCCGACCTCAGGAGCTGAGGGCCCGAGTTGCTTCTCCTGAGTCTATCTGGGCCTTCATGGGTTCCGGCTTCAGGACTTGCTACTTCATTACTTCTCACTGGGCTGCTTTGTTTCCGTTTGGTTTTTATGTGACCACAAAAATGGTTCCAGCTCTAGATTAGTTTCTTGTTCAAATGTTTAATAGAGACCAACCAGAGTCTGTGACCCAGTATCAAACTTCTAGGGGTATCCAAATGACCATGCTCAGCTTAGGCGATCCTCACCCGAGTCCAATCGTCAATGGTCAGAGAAGGATCACATGGCAACTGCCCACCCAGATCATGGCAGAACTGGTCTAGAATGGACTGAGCAGACAGGCAAATGGACTGTCCTTCTCTTTTACGAGTCAAAACTGTTCATGAAATCCAGTAGAAAAGTGTTTTTGTGCATAAAAAAGATCAGTATCTCAAAATACATTATTAAGGGAGTCTATCTAGACCACGATGCAGAATGATTGGCTTTCTTTACATTTTTCAAGGTTTTTTACAAAATATATGAATTTCTATCACAAATTTAATTTATATATTAACTTATTAAGAATTTATGAAGATAGGGGCGCCTGGGTGGCTCAGTGGTTAAAGGCTCTGCCTTCGGCTCAGGTCATGACCTCGGGGTCCTGGGATCGAGCCCCACATCGGGCTCTCTGCTCAGCAGGGAGCCCGCTTCCCCCTCTCTCTCTGCCTGCCTCTCTATTTGTGATCTCTGTCAAATAAATAAATAAATAAAATCTTAAAAAAAATTTATGAAGATAAACCATGGACAATTATATTAAAAATTAAGCAGAAATCATCAGTATTTACTAATCACCATTTGAATGTGTGTGTGTGTGTGTGTGTGTACATTAAACAGTGATGATTTCTGACAGGTGAAAATTTAGGGTGCTTTATTTTTCTGTTTTTCCATACTACATTATAATGGCACACTTACTAATAACTTGTTTTTTAAACAGAAAGTGAGCAGGAAATGAAGACATACAAGGACCATCTTTTCTGAACATTACAGGATATTATCCCAGCAGAAAAGCCGATCAGTAAGATACCTTGTGATACAGCTCATCCCTCCCGGGTTGCTGCCCTCTCAACAGACTTTTGGCTTTCCTTCTAGAGCATCTAACATGGGTTGCATCACAAGCAAAACCTTCGTCAAGATCTGCTATAACATTTAGCCCTTTGCTCAATGTTCCTATAACCTTCAAGAATAGAGAAGAAGAGCATGTTATTAAACTATACCCATATCCACGGGCACCTGGCTCTTGATTTCAGCTCAGCTCATGATCTCCGGGTCCTGGACGTGGAGCCTGTTCGAGATTCTCTTGCCCCCTCTCCTTCTTCCCTTCCCTGCCCCCATGCTCACATTCAAAAAAATTAAAAAATAAAATAGACCTATATCCAACACTTACATTCAAGTGGCTATGACTATGCCCCCAGGGTACTGATGAGACCACCACTGACTTTGGGACTGTGTGAGGGATTAGGTTGGTTAATTGGTTGGTGTCCATGAATTTGGAACACTTATAATGCACGTACTACAGAATCATCATAAAGAAAGCTAAATTTTCCAGGTATTTAAGATTATATCACTCTCGGGAGCCTGGGTGGCTCAGTTGGTTAAGCAACTGCCTTCGGCTCAGGTCATAATCCCAGAGTCCCGGGATCGAGTCCCACATCGGGCTTCCTGCTCCACGGGAAGTCTGCTTCTCCCTCTAACCTTCTCCCCTCTTATGCTCTCTCACTCTCTCTCAAATAAATAAATAAAATCTTTAAAAAAAAGAGCGTGTATCACTCTCATACTTTAGCTCTTGTCACTGTCATTGCTTTTTCATGAGAATAATAAAGACATTTTTTGTTCTTTATTCTTTGTTCCCTTCTTAAAGGAACAGAATCAAACAGATTTGAACTATGATACAGAGCTGAGTGCCTAGGTATGACCTCGGCACAGCTGTCAAAACACTTGGGGAGAAAATCCCTCATATCCACTTAACTTTACCCATCAAGGCAGTATGAAAGACAGCTTTACGACTTCCTAAGGAATCGAACATTACTGTTTCCATGGAGTCTTCAAAATTGCCTCAAGAAGTTGCCCTGCTTCTCCCCCATATTGGTCCTCCTCCAGGAAATGGCATCAACGGTGGGAGTCGGTCAGACTGCCCACAGCCAGATGCAGTTGGGAAGTGGGTCAAGACTGCAAAGTGCCTGTTCGGCCTTCATGTTTGCCTTCTTCTTAGTGACAGAAGCTTAGATTCCGGCTGGGCACTCCACAGACCACAAGACACTCTCCAGATTCCCTTTCCCAAGTTTTAGTCTGCAGCGTATGTGCTGAACTGACTTCTAGGAGGCTGTGCACGGAGAGCTGGCTGAACTGGGAGGAATTTTTTTCCTTCTGCCTCTGTCTGCATTTTGCATGTGATGGCTGGAGCTTCAGCAGCCACCGAGGATCATGTGACAACCTCAGGACGGGTGGTGTGCACTAGGAGGTTAACAGAAAAGCAGAGACAGGGTCCCTAGTGGTGTCACGGAACCACTTTATCAGTCCTGGACAGCTTGTCACTGGATTTTTCTGAGAGAAAAACAAGCTTTTGTGAAGTCACTCCTCCCTTGTTTCTAAACTATATGCAGCTGAACCAAATCCTCAGCAATACCCGAGGGTTCATTCCCAAAGGAGACTGTGACACTCTTCCCAGACACAATACCCTAGACAGCTACTCACAATCAGCAAGCAATGACTGTTCAAGGGCGGACTCCCCTAAGCTTAGTGTTCTTCATCATTACCATGACACTTTGATATTCACAGTATAAATATCATGATCTCCTCCTAGCTGACTTTATTATTTGACTTCCAAAGAATTCCAGAACAAGAAACATTTAAAAATCATATTATCGGGGGCATCTGGGTGGCTCAGTCAGTTAAGCATCTGATTCTTGACTTTGGTTCAGGTCATGAATGCAGGGTCCTAGGATCAAGCCCAGTGTCAGGCTCTGTGCTCAGCAGAGAATCTGCTCTCTCCCTTTCCCTCTGCCCTCCCCCCGACTCATGCTCTCTCTCTCAAATAAATAAATAAAATCTTTACAAAATAAATAAAAAATAAAATTGCATTATCAGCCTTAAAGGAAAAAAGTCTAATTTCTTTCCCCACTTACTAAACAGTGTCTGTGCCGGAGCCACTAACCTGGCCCTGGAGTTACCGAGCAAGACAGCTGCTGCCTGATTTAACTCAACACTGCTCGTTCAAATGACTTACGAAATCTCTCCCATACTTTAAATAAAATCTGGATTTCTAACTCCAATCAGTGAGGTATTGTGACAAGAATGGGGTGGGAACTGGTCGAATTAAATTTTCTTTGCTTTCTAAAACGCTTCTGCTGACTGGGGTGGGGGAAGGTGGGGGGATGCATGCAGGGGTGGTTAGTAAAGCCAGTGGGGGAAATGCCAACCTTAACCTGCACTTTAAGATCCCTGTGAGAGTGGGGTATTTCCAAACATCTTTAGTTTTACGTTATAGCTGTTGCTGTAGCAGACGCAAACGTTATCGACCTGCTCTTGCTCCGTTCAAGCCTATAAATCCCTGGGTACTTGGCTGACTCACTGCTGACTCCAAAGCCTCACCCATCATGAGGGTCTCTACTACATGGAGGTGTGCAATCGTACATTCACCAAGTTAAAGGCTCAGAGAAGTCCCGCAGTGAAGAATGCTGCTCCGCTTATTCCCATAGTCCCACCAAGGGTCAAATCATCGTGCTCTGCAGCTGAGCACACGTGAAGGGGCAGAGGCTCCTGCTTGGCCCCTGGAGTTCTCGGAGGCTCGAACCGGCTGGAGTGACTCTTCCTAAAGTGCTGCTTCTTGTCAACGTGCTGTCCCTGATGTTCCGGCAGAGAGGATGCGCCATCAAGGCGGACTGTGTTTGTGGTGACATCTCTGATGCTGAAAAAGCCCCGACCTCTGCCTGAAGGCTTCGCCACACTCGCTACACTCATAGGGCTTTTCTTCGTTGTGGATTCGCACGTGCTGGGCCAGGTGGGAGTTCAGTCGGAAGGCTTTCCGGCATATGGCGCACTTGAAAGGCTTTTCTCCGGTGTGAATCCTGTGATGGCGGATGAGGTCTGAGGTCAAACTGAAGGCTTTCCCGCACTCGTTACAGCGATGGCTTCCGGAGTGGCTGTGGATTCTCTGGTGGTGCGTGAGGAAGAGGGCCTGACTGAAGGTCTTCCCACACTCCTTGCACTCACAGGGCTCCTCCTGGCTGTGAATTCTCTGGTGCCGGTTGAGGTGGGAGCTGCGCCGGAAGTTCTTCCCACAATGGATGCACAGGTAAGGTTTCTCTCCAGTGTGGATCCTGAGGTGTTCCGAAAGGCCTGCGTTCTGGCTAAACACCTTTCCACACTCTTTGCACCGATAAGGCTTCTCGCCAAGATGGATTTTCTGGTGTCTGACAAGGTGGGAACTTCTCTGAAAGGCTTTCCCACACTCGTGACACTGATGACCCTTCTCTCTTGAGCAGACTTTCTGATGTGCCCCAGGCCTGGGACTCTGACAAGCCTCAGAGCCACAGAGCTTTCCTTTTGCGTGCGTCCCTTCGTGTCGAACCAGGTCTGAGCTCTGGGTGAAGCCCTCCCCGCATTCTGAGCATCTACACTCAGTCTTCTCCGTGGGCCTGACCTGCTGCTGTTCCAAGTTAGGGTCCTCAGGACCAGGTGCTACAAGTTCAGACACTTTCCCAGATGATTCCACTCCTCCACGAGGGTCTGTCTGTGCAACCGTCTTCCCATTCTCAGTCTTTGTTCCCTCACCTGAAACACGAAATACATACCACCAATTACTTGCTTTTTGATGCTTAGGGAAGGGAATCTGCCTTTAGGAGGAATAAATTTAAATCAAGCCGTGTGTGCCAAGTGGAAATGCTGCGGAAGCACAGAACAGATATGCAGTGGCCCACAAGAAACCGTGAGCAGTGGTTGCTCGGGGGAGGACGGTGACTGTTTGAGGAAGCGGCTTATCTTAAACAGTTTGAACTTGATCTTATGACATACATACAGCACACAAAGTTAGCAGGCAAGCAAACGGTCTCAAAGGGCATGGCTGTACATTCTTTTTTTTTTTTTTTTTAAAGATTTTATTTATTATTTACTTGACAGAGAGATCAGGCAGTAGGCAGAGAGGCAGGCAGAGAGAGAGGAAGGGAAGCAGACTCCCTGCTGAGCAGAGAGCCCGACGTGGGACTCGATCCCAGAACCCTGAGATCATGACCAGAGCCAAAGGCAGAGGCTTAACCCACTGAGCCACTCAGGCGCCCCAACGGCTGTACATTCTTGAAAACGGTTTGGGAGCGCCTGGGTGCACATCTTCCTGCAGCCGCCCACAGGGTGGAAGGGCTTAAAGGAAGAGAGAGCCTTTTCCAACGATGATCTAATGACATATACAACTAAAAAAAGGGGGCGGCTCTGAAACCCAAAAATGACCTGAACTTTGAGTGTAAAACAGCATTTTCAACAGACCCAGAGGATCAAGTGTCAAGGATCTACTATGACCACATTTCCTTGTTGTACTTAAAACATATGCTCATCATGGGGCGCCTGGGGGGCTCAGTCCATTAAGCATCTGCCTTCAGCTCAGGTCATGATCTCAGGTCCTGGAATCGAGCCCCTCATCGGGCTCCTGCTCAGCAGGGAGCCTGCTTCCCCTGCTCCTCACCCCGCTCATGCTCTCGTGCTTTCTCTCTCAAATACATAAAAATCTTAAAAATATATATATAAGGGACAGAAACAAGAAAGAGGGATTTAAGCAACAATGAAAATACTGTACAGGAAGAAACGAATCTAGGTCACATTTAGAAACAAAAGACAGTAATAATACTACAGTAACTTGAAGGAGACAAGAAAAAATGAGGACTGGTGCACGTGGCTGGGGTTCTCTGCCTTGGGTGAGACACTAGAAGTCCTTGTCTAGTCACCCCGTTGTAAAAGGAAGGAGGAGGACACGAAGGACAGTATGGGAGAAGCTTTTGGTTTCAGCTGAACAGAAACGCCAAGGGAAGGACGGGGGGAAGCGTTTGGGCTGATGGGAATCTTCCAGATCTGGACTGTGGTGATTAGACAACTGAGTTTTTGTCATATTTGTGAAAACTCACTGACCAGGACACTCACAGAGTGAATTCTACCGAGTGTAGATTAGGCCTCAATAAACCCAACCGAAGACAAACACAAAAGCTGTGCCTCCGCAGGGGACGCCGAAGCGCACCGGCACAAGAGGGAGGACACCACTGTTCCTTACCCTTCTCTTCTCTGGGCCCCGGCACGTCCCGCTGGGCCTGGACCTGCGGCTCCCGCACCTCTGCCACAGGGGCCGCTGCCTCCTCTGCAAGCACCTTCTGCTTCTTTGCCTGGTCTGGGCCCTAGGGACAGTTATGTAGGGTCAGTTAGGGACCTGAGGGCTTAGGAGGAAACTTTCAGGAAACACTTCCCTGTGAGAAAGGAGCAAAGAGGAACCCGAGGGGGCATGAGCACATTCAGTTCCTCACAGCGGACAGTGGGAAAGGCTGAACTACAGCACGAGTAGCCAGACTGGAAAGAAATGGAACTACAGCTTAGCAGTTCTCCTGCTGCTGAACTCATGCCCCTGCTCTGGCCCAAGGTCTCAGGTCCTGCTTCTCTGCAAAAGAGCCCTATCCGCTCCTTACCGCACGCTGTCCGGCTTTCCCGAGCTCCGACTGCAGGTGCTCCAGCATGACTACCACCTCGTCCCCGCTCTCCGGGCGGCGCTCCCGCACCCGGGCCTGCAGCTCCTCGGGCAGGATGGTCAGGAACTGCTCCAGCACCAGCAGCTCCACGATCTGCTCCTTGCTGCGCATCTCCGGCCGCAGCCAGCGGCAGCAGAGCTCCCGCAGCCGGCTCAGCGCCTCGCGGGGCCCTGTGGTCTCTTCGTACCGCAACTGCCTGAACTGTTTGCACAGCGGTTCTTGTCCAAGGCCTGAGCTCTCTCCCTGTAGCCTGAACCCCTGCTCCCAAGCAGAGCAGCGATCCTCCTTTCCGGTCCGTGGCTGCTCCTTCTTCAGATTCAGAGGAGCTGGGGAATGGGCACTCGCCAGCGCCATCGCCATCCCCAACATCGGCCTGCCTCCGCTCTGCCCCAGAGAGCTTCCTTTTCGCTGTCTCCTTCTGCCAATGTGAAAACAAGAATCACGGGGGCGCCTGGGTGTCTCACTATTAAGTGTCTGCCTTCGGCTCAGGTCATGCACCAGGGGTCCTGGGACAGAACCCGGCATCAGGCTCACTGCTTGGCAGGAAGCCTGCTTCTCCCTCTCCCACTCCCGGTCCCCCTACTTGTGTTCCCTCTCTCGCTGTGTCTCTCTCTGGCAAATAAATAAATAAAATCTTAAAAACAAACAAACAAACAAGAATCACAGAAACAGGTGGCTCAATTGGTGCAGCATCTGCCCACGGCTCAGGTCATGATCCCAGGGTCCTGGGATCAAGCCTGCATCAGGCTCCCTGCTCAGTGGGGTTGGCCTCTCCTCCGCCCTCTGTCCCCATCCCCCGTTGTGCACCCCACCCCAAATGAATAAATACATACATCTTTAAAAAAAGAAAAGATCACAGGAGCAGCAGTGCTAACAGCAACAACAGCAATACACCTTTGCTGTACTCCCACAATTCCAATGATTAGTATTAACCCCTTTCTCTCGGAAACAACCCTTCCTAAAAACGGAATAGACGTACAAAATGAGAAAACTCTGTTCCACACAAGATTGCCAGCTGACAGAGCAGGAATAACAAATCTGAAAAATCATGATTGTTCAGCTTGAGGAAATAATGGATTGAATCAAGGACCACAAATGGGGGGACACCTGGGTGGCTCAGTCAGTTAAGCATCTGCCTTCGGCTCAGGTCATGATCCCAGGGTCCTGGGATCGAGTCCCGCATCAGGCTCCTTGCTCAGCTGGGAGCCTGCTTTTCCCTCTGCCAGCCACTCTGCCTGCTTGTGCTCTCTGTCTCTCTCTCCCTCTGACAAACAAATAAATAAATAAAATCTTAAAAAAAAAAAAAAGAAAGAAAAAAGGACCACAAATGGGTAAAGTCTCAGCAAAGGAGCGGGGAAAAAGGACATTCTCAGTCTCAAAGAATCACCACATGATTGCTTATTAATGACAAAAGAAACAATGGAGACATCCCACAGCCACAAACTTAAATGCTCAGTCAAGCCCAGCAACACCAACAGTCAGACAACCAACCTGTGCCTTCTCGCTTACGCATTTTTAAAATTTTTTTAAAAGATTTTATTGATTTATTTGACAGAGAGAGCTCACAAGCAGACAGAGAGAGAGGAGGGAAGCAGGCTCCCTGCCGAGCAGAGAGCCGGATGGGGGGCTCGATCCCAGGACCCTGGGATCATGACCTGAGCCGAAGGCAGAGGCTTTAACCCACTGAGCCACCCAGGCGCCCCTTGCTTATGCATTTTAAATAAATGTTTCACATGAATCTAATAACAAGGAGACTTTCAGATAAATCCTGAATGCAGCTCATCTACAAAAGTCGATTTCACAAAAATAAAAAGAGGCCTTGTTCTAGATTAAACAGACACCTAAATGAATTGTGAAAATTGGCTCTTGGGTTTAAAAACATTATAAAACCTGGTTGGGCTCCAAATACAGCTTACTGTTACACAGTCCTGGATGTGGACATGGTAACTCTCAACTGATATATATATTATATACATATATATATTTTTTTGGTCAAAAAATGGACTTAAAATATAAAGTGTTAAATCTTACTGTTCTTAATAGAAATAAAAAAGTCAAAGGAAGTGATGTTTATTAGCCAGAAATAAAAGTTTGGTATTGCAACGATTAATTTTATGTGAAAACTTGAATGGATCATGGGGTGCCTAGATATTTGATCAAACACTATTCTGGAGGACGCCTGGGTGGCTCAGTTGGTTAAGCGGCTGCCTTCGGCTCAGGTCATGATCCCAGCATCCTGGGATCGAGTCCCACATCGGGCTCCTTGCTCAGCAGGGAGCCTGCTTCTCCCTCTGCCTCTGCTGCCACTCTGCCTGCCTATGCTCTCTCTCTCTCTCTGGCAAATAAATAAATAAAATCTTTAAAAAAAAAAAAACAACACTATTCTGGGGGTTTCTGTGAGGGTGTTTGGGGATGAAAGGAACATTTACATCAGTGGACTGAGTGAAACAGATGCCCTCTAAAATGTAGGTGGGCTTCATCTAATCAGTTGAAGGTCACAATAGAACAAAAAGGCTGACTCTTCCCCAAGTAAGAGAATTCTCCCTGGTTGACCGCCTTCACACAGGACACTGGCTTTTTTCTGGCCTCCAGACTCAAATGGAAACATCGGCTCTTCCTGGATCTCAAGCCTGCTGGCCTTCCCACTTCCTACGGTAACTGTGCCATTGGATCCTCCGGTTCTCAGGCCTTTGGACTCAGAACAGAACTAAACCATCGGCTCTCCTGGGTCTCCAGCTCACTGACTCACCCTACAGATCTTGGGGACTTGCCAGTCTCTGTAATTTCATGATCCAATTCCTTATAATTAATCTGTCTCTATGTGTCTATGTATTTCCTATTGGTTCTGCTTCTCTGGAGAACTCAAATACAGATATATAACACAGGTTGCTAACTTAGTGGTGGTCATTTCTATGACAGGATTAAACACACCAAACACAATATATAATAAATAGTATAATAAATGACCCTCCCAGCCTGCTTTCATATCTTATGCATCAGATCATTCAAGATCTATTGATTCTGCCTAAATAACTCTCAAATCTATTCTCTCCTCTTCATCCCCCTTGCCACCATCTCCTCTGATCCAGACTACTGTGACTGATCTTTCTGATTCACCAGTCTATTTCCCACACTGCAAACAGTGATATTTCTAAAGCGGAGAAAGGGCTGTATCTCTGCTGTGCATTTACTGCATTAAGTAATTCATCACTACCCTTAGTATCAAGTTAAAGACATCTAATATGGCTTAAAATTTTATGATCTAATGAACTTTCAGTTCCTCAAATTCACGATAATCTCTCCTCTTCCTGGTCCTTCCACATCAAACACTCTTTAAGTCCCCAATTTTTTTTTTCTCATTAGTGCCCATATACCCTTCATGTCTCAGCATAATAAAACAATAAGGCATCACAACTGTTTTATGTAGTTTGAGTATTAATGCATTTAATCTTCACACAACTGTATCAAGACACAGCTGTCAGGACGCCTGGGTAGCTCAGTAGGTTAAGCCGCTGCCTTGGGCTCAGGTCATGATTCCAGGGTCGTGGGATCGAGTCCCGCCCGCATCGGGCTCCTTGCTGGGCAGGGAGCCTGCTTCTCTCTCCGCCTTTGCCTACTTGTGCGCTAGTGCGCGCCCACACGCTCTCTCTCTGACAAATAAATAAAATCTTAACCGGAAAAAAAAAAAAAAGACACAGGTGCCAATGTCACTGCACAGGGGACACTGAGCCATGGAGCGTTTAATAACTTACACAAGACCCCAAAGCTCAACCTCAGATCTTTCCTCCAAGAGCTCTTAAACCCTTGGACTTAACTTTGCCTTCTCTCTCTCTCTCATAATCGACATCTGATCCAACAGCAACGCCTGCTGGCTCCACCTTCCAGGTAGATCATTAATCTGACAGCGACTAACCACGTCTACAGTAATCCAAGTTCAAGGCATCCTCATCTCCTACTGAAGTACCGGTGATAGTTTCACTTGATTCTGTTCTTGCGGCCCCGGGGTCTAACCTTATCGTGAGTTCCCAGCTACAGATGCTTTAAAACCTAAGTCAGAACATGTTTTCCCTCTGCTTAAAATCCTCCAAAAATTCTTCACACCGAGAAACGACCAAATGACTTACACAACACAACGCCCACTTCTACACACAACCTCTCCATACCTTCCTCTCCACACCCCGCCCCGCTCACTGCGTCGGGTCTACATTCCCGGTCTCCGTGCAGCATACTCCTTAGAAAGCCAAGCAAGCTCGGAGGCCTTTGCACTGGCTGTCCCCTCGGCCTGAAAGCGCGTGCCCCCAAAGGCCACACAGGTCTTTTCACGTCCTTCAGGTTTCTGCTCAAGCACTACCCTCTAAGGTTGACTTTCAACACGTGTCTAAAACTGCGTTCAATGGACGAAACAATTGCTGCTTAAGTTGTGCCCAGGGGAGCCGATCCGCAGCTTCGGGACGCCCCAGGCCCCCGCCCCGGCCTGCGGGCCCTCTGTCGCGGAAGGCTCCTCTGCACCCAGGGCACCAGCTGCTTCCCAGCCCGGGGCTACAAGACCTTCCCAGTCGGAGCGCAGTCAGCACACACGCAGCACCCACCCGCAGGGGCGGCCGGGGACGCTCCAGCAAGGTCCGAGGTCCTCACCCTGCACCAACCCCGCTCCCCAGCTCACCGTCGCCTCCGCTCTAGGCATGCGGGAGGACCACGGCTCGATGGTGTCCTGCTTCCGGCGCGCGAAGCGGGGCGGAGTTCCGCCCACTCGCGGCGCGCAGGTGCGTGCGCCGGCGGTTCTCCACCGCGAAGTTCATTTTATTAGAGTGAAAACGGGCCAGTTCGGTTTCGTGTTACCGCGAAGAACTGGCATTTCTACTTTGCCCCTTCACAGATTAAATACAGACACATACTTTTCCATTTCTCCCCAATTTAGAAAGTCGTTAAACACAATGACAACAGTGTCAATTTATTGCTTTTTAAAATTTTTTTCGTAGTATCAAAGAATTGAATATTAAATTGAACAATGAAACATGTTTGGATTGAAAGATTTAAGGTAATGAAAATTAAGTATATTACTATAAAAGCATAATCAGTCATACTTTGCAGTGAATGTAGTTTTCAGGGGGAAAAAAGCGTCAAGATAGCACTTTACCAAAATAATTCTACAGAAGAAAAGAGAAATATCCCCTCTTGTTCATCCTACCAAAAACTGTTGTTTATGGTCTTTGAGTAAAATAAATCCTTTTAAAAAATCTAAACAAACTAATGTTTAAATAGTTGAGAGTTTTGAAAAATCATTAAATATATGAATTGTTTTATGAAAGGTAATTTATTCAGTGTTTTCAGCATTGCAATTATCACAACAAAAGAAAAAAAACACGTTTCATTAGGACAAGGAGAGTTAACCTTTCTCCTTGGGTGGCAGGAGCTTCGAAGTATATTTCAGAAGTAGCAATTAAATAAATTCACCTTAAAACTTCCTTAGGCAAACAAATGTAGTCAACGCAAATACTTTACTAATTAGAAGTTAACAGTTTTCTTGCACAGAAAGCTCATATGTCTGATTTTTTTTTCTTTCTAAAGAAGGGCTTATAAATTTTTTAAAAATTATGTGAAGGATAAATAAAATTTAAAAAGGAAATAAATATATCTTAATTTACTGCCCCTTTCAAACTCTCTACCATGGCAGGCTTCTTAAACATCACTCATAGTATCAAGGCTTAGATTATTGGCATTGTATTGAATAACCCATGAAAATCAAAATGTAGTTTACCAAGGTTTTTTAAAAAAATTCAAGGTCTGCATTTTTAAAAAAGATTTTATTTATTTATTAGACAGAGATCACAAGTAGGCAGAGAGGCAGGCAGAGAGAGAGAGAGGAGGAAGCAGACTGCCTGTTGAGCAGAGAGCCCTATGTGGGGCTCCATCCCAGGACCCTGGGATCATGACTGGAGCCAAAGGCAGAGGCTTTAACCCACTGAGCCACCCAGGCGCCCCAAGGTCTGCATTTTTAATTTAAGTAGTCTGGGTCTTTTGGAAGGGGTAGAGGTTGATGAGAATGAATAAAAATGCTATCTTAGGGGGCACCTGGGTGGCTCAGAGGGTTAAAGCCTCTGCCTTCGGTTCAGGTCATGATCCCAAGGTGCTGGGATCGAGCCCCGCATCGGGCTCTCTCCTTGGTGGGGAGCCTGCTTCCTCCTCTCTCTCTCTCTGCCTGCCTCTCTGCCTACTTGTCGAATCTCTCTCTGTCGAATAAATAGATAAAATCTTTTAAAAAAATGCTATCTTATAGGACAGACTACATGTTGCTAATTTTATAAATCAATTTTCAAATTTGAGACTTTCATTTTCCAGGATTATCATTTTTATAAACAAAATGGTGGTCCATATGTTTTCATCAGGTCCATTCTTAAGATATTCAGAATGAAAGCTTCCTTTTCTGTAGGATCTGCTGAGGCACTATTGCATTACAAGTCATGCTACTATGTTATAGCATAAGATAGCAGTTCTTACCTTTTTGTTATGATGCTTTCTGCTTTTCTCTGCTTCTGCACATTCAGCGAGATATTATTCATTATTCTGAATTTTAAATAGAAAGTTATGTGACCAGTGATTGTTCTAAACAATAAAAAACCTACAAATGAGTCCAATAAACCTAACCCATAGTTTTATATTAGAAAAATATATAGCTTTAAACCATCATATGAATAAACTAAGAAAGAAAAACCCTAGGGGTGCCTGGGTGGCTCAGTTGGTTAAGCATCTGACTTTAAAAAAAAAAAAAGATTTTATTTATTTATCTTGACAGAGAAAGACACGGTGAGAGAGGGAACACTAGCAGAGGGAGTGGGAGAGGGAGAAGCAGGCTTCCCGCTGAGCAGGGAGCCCAATGTAGGGCTCCATCCTAGGACCCCAGGATCATGACATGAGACAAAGGCAGATGTGTAACGACTGAGTCATCCATGATCTGAACCAAAGGCAGATGTCTAACGACTGAGCCACCCTGGTGCCCCTAGCATCTGACTCTTGATTTCAGTTCATGTCATGATCTCAGGGTCTTAAAATTGAGCCCCAAGTTTGGCCCCTCACCCAGCGGGGAGTCTGCTTAAGACTGTCTCTCCTGGGGCGCCTGGGTGGCTCAGGGGGTTAAAGCTTCTGCCTTTGGCTTGGGTCATGATCCCAGCCTGGGATTGAGCCCCACATTGGGCTCTCTGCTCAAGAGGGAGCCTGCTTCCCCCTCTCTCTCTGCCTACCTTTCTGCCTACTTGTGTTCTCTCCCTCTGTTGAATAAATTTAAAAAATTAAAAAAAAAAAGACTGTCTCTCCCTATCCCTCTACCCCTCAGACCCACTCAGATCCACTCATGCTCTCTCTTAAAAAAAAAAAGAAAAAAGGAAATGCCTTTTTTCACCTTATTAGATTGGCAAAGATCAAAAGGTTTAGGAGTACAATATTGTTGGTTATCTAGGTGTGTAAACTGGTACATCTTATTTACAAAGCAATGTTGCAAAATCTACTAAAATGTAAAAGCACATAGAACATGTGACATTCTTAGATTTTTCCTGACCACCTTATCAAAAACATCCCCCTATTATTGTCTCTAGTCCCTTATTTTCTTCATAGTATGCTGCAATTAATACATATTTGTCTGGTATTTTTATTTTTTTAAAAGATTTTATTTATTTGACAGACAGAGATCACAAGTAGGCAGAGAGGGAGGCAGAGAGAGAGGAGCAAGCAGGCTCCCCGACAAGCAGAGAGCCTGATGCGGGGCTCAATCCCAGGACCCTGAGATCATGACCAGAGCCGAAGGCAGAGGCTTTAACCCACTGAGCCACCCAGGTGCCCCATACATATTTGTCTGGTATTTTTAAAGGTCTGTCTCCTCCAGTAGAATGTACAATTCTGTTGTGATTGCAAGGATCAAACTTCACTTGCTCTCTGGCTTATACCCAGTACCTGCCACAGTGCCTAGCATATAAAAAAAAAAAAAACACTCAATAAATATTTTCCTTTTAATCCAAGAACTCCACTTCTAGGAGGCCATTTTTAGATGATCCAAAGATTTCTTTTTGATCCGATAATTCTATTTCTAGGTAAGAATGCCGCAGATAATATTCTCACATATCCACAAAGATTTTCAATTCAGTACTGCGTAATTGTAAAATATAGGAAACATCTTAAACATCTAATAAAATATAGTCCTTTCATTCAATAGAATATTATAAAGTCATTAAAAAGGATAAGGTAGATGTATATGGATTGATTAAAACATCTCCAAGATTTAGTGAAAAAAGCAAGATGTAAGTCCATGGGTGAAATGTGGTATGGTTTGTTTCTAAAAAAAGAAATATACATAATAATATACATAATAATAATAATAAAAGGTAACATTGGCTTTCACCAGTGCTCCCCAACATTCTGGGGAAATGCTCAAGGTAGTGTGGTCCGGTGCCAATCGGGTCATGTACTAGGATGAAGATGCCCTTCCACGTCATACTATCCTGTGAGATTCTAGAAACCCACTCCTTCACCTTAGGTTCTGTGGGGCTTAGTTGGGTCTTGAGCCTTGAAAAGGGAGTCCCCTTTTCAAATGAGATAGTTTGCTTAGTGATAAAGTGAAGTCTTGGATTCAGGCAGATGTCCCTGGATGACAATAAAAGCTTTATCACAGACCATGAGTGGAGCTCACTCTAAAATCTTCTCTAATGCTGGAGCCAGCCAGGCTCTCAAGGCTAACTTTGTTGTCCATGAGGTCCCTCCTGATCTGATCTTTTCATGAACTCCACCGACTTCATTCTTTATACCTTCTCATTTCCCCCCTTTCTCCTCTTAGTCTAAGGTGGCACCTAATCTACTCTTTGGAAGACCCAAGCACAATGGACCTTCATCTTTTTTTAGATCTATTTTTATGGATAAACCCTATGTCCCCCTCAACAGGTATTCCCCCCCCCCCTTTTTTTAAGGTTTTATTTATTTGACAGACAGAGATCACAAGTAGGCAGAGAGGCAGGCAGAGAGAGAGGAGGAAAGCAGGCTCCCTGCTGAGCAGAAAGCCCGACGTGGGGCTCGATCCCAGGACCCTGGGATCATGGCTTGAACTGAAGGCAGAGGCTTTAACCCACTGAGCCACCCAGGCGCCCCAGGTATTCCCTTTCTAATAGTCAAAAGCAAGCTACAACAAAGTTGTGGCTTTCAGCACATGTACTGTTTTTTTAGAAATCACTCAAAACCATAGTGGGCATTTGTTGGTTACTTGTACACCTTCCCAACATTACTCTGATTTTCATTCAGGTATTCATTTCTTCCCCATGTAGCCTATAAATTGACTGTAACCACAGCTCCAGAAACGGGCCTATCTCTGTGGCAACAGTACCTTTTTTGAGAGTGGGCATGTGACCTGAACTATTCCTATTAGGGTCAGTGTCAGGATTCGTTTGGAATGCCAAGACAGAAATGTTCTTTCACTCTTCAGAGGTGGACCAGGAAGTATATAACCAAACTCAGGACCTATGGCAACCCCTTTTGTTATTTAAGGAAACCAGGCTAAGGAGGGAAATGACCCATGGAAAAAAAAAAAGTCAAAGTCCCATAAAGGCATGCATGAAACGCATTCTCCTGCAGGACTTTTCAGTTACATGAACCAATAAATCTCCTTTATTTTTAGTTAACTCGGTCTGTTACTGCAACCAGAAGTAGACACTCAGTTGAATCCTTTGTTCTTTCTGGGGTTCTTCTGGTCCTCCTAGGGACAAATGAAAGGCTCCATGAAGCCCTTTGAGAGACAGAGGTCATGGTCAACAGGGAAAATAACCTTCAGGTTAATAGCTCCAACCTTGATCCTGCAACATGCTTGTATATACACAGAACTTATGAACAGACATAAAAGACATAAAAAAATATTTCTTTGGGGAGAAGAATCAGGGACGAGGATGAAAGACCTTTTATTAACTCTCCAACTGTAGTAGTTGAAAATTTGTTCAGCCATGTGCACATATTAAGTTAAAAATAACAAAATAGTTAAAGAGATCTCAAACAGCAGCTTTTTCTTGAAGGACTTCCTAACGCAGTAGATACAGCAGCACCGTGAAGTCTTTTCACACTACGTTGGTCATATAAAACCGTCGGTGCAAGTCCTTACTTGTCATCTTTCCCTTTGGTCTTTCTGTACACCATCTCTCGGAAACTGGCCAGAATCTTATTCTCCCTCTTCCGTCTCTCTTCCTGGTTAAAGGACGCAAGGGCTCTCTTCTCATCCGCGCTGTAGATCTGGTTCTCCTTGCGCAGCCGCACAGCCTCCATCCGACGATGCCTGCTACCGCTCATAACATAACCCGAACATTCGAACGAAGCGATCTCTTCACTAGTCAGCCCAATTTCACCTCGTCGTGGGATTCGCTTTCCAGCTTTTACGTACTCAGCCATTGCTGCGCCTTCACCGGGGAGCAGAGCGTGGCCGTAGTTCCAAGGTTTCTCGTCTTGGGAGGTGCGTACTACAGGCGCTTCCGGACCGATCAGACCCGGGGCGCCCGCCGCCTGGGACTGCTCCACCCAGATGCCCTCCGGCAACTCCCCTTCTGAATCTTTAAAGCTTGAGTCACTGGATTCCTTTTTAGTCTTCTTACTCTTCTTTTTCTTGCCTTTTCCCCCTCTGTGCTTCTTCTTCTTCTCCTTCTTCTTGGCCTTTTTGGCTCTCTTCTTATCAGCAGCTGAGCCGGAATCAGTGTCGGAGTCTGAATTCCCGCTACTGTGATCAGAATACTTCCTATGCTTCCTCTTGGACTTTTTCTTCCTTTTTTTCTTGCTTTTTGAGTGACTGGTCCTCTTCCTTCTTTCTTCGGAGCTGGAGTCTGAGCTGCTGGTCTTCCGAGTCTTCGCCTCGTCACCCGCCACGGGGGTGTGCTCGTCAGAGTCCGGCTCAGGAAACTTTGGGGACAGCCCCCACACCTCGGGAGCGCCCAGCTCGCCAATCCTTTCTCTCTCTCTCAGCCTCCTCTGCCGAAAGCTCTCCTCCTTCTCCTTCGCGTACTCCTCCGCCCACTGCCGGTCGCCCGCATAGTGGCGGTGACGGTAGCGGTCCCCGCCGTAGGAGACGGAAGAGGACGAGAACGCGCAGTTGCGGGACGCCGCGGCCTGCTCTCGAGAGCTGCCGAGCAGGCAAGAGGCGCCAACGCCCGAGCCGCCCCACGGAGACCTGAGGCCCTCACGGCCGCGGGAGTGAGAGCGGGCCCGGCCTCCCCACGGGGAGCGTCTGGCCTGCGCGGACGGCGGGCTCGCCGACGAGCTGCGTCGCCACCTCCGAAAGCCCGCGGTGTCCTCGGAATAGCGGGACCGCGACACGGGGGCCATGAGCCACGCCCTCACCCGCTACCGACCGACCAACGCCGGGCAGTTACCACAGAAACAGCGCGGGCCGGCACTTCCCGCCCACCCAGGCGCTGAGCGACTTCCGCTTCCGGTGGGTTGCTAGGCGAGGAGACGCTGACAGTGGAGGCTTGTTTGGGACCGCGGGTGGAGAGGCGAGGCAGCGCCGCGCTTAGGGTCTGCGTCTATGCCCTGAGCCCTTGGGACACGCAGACGAGGAATTTGCATCACTGACCCCTCTACTGTTCAAACGTCTTCTGTGCTGCTTGGATATTCGCCTTCCACCGTCTTGATACCCTTCACTCCTCCTTCCTCCTTTCGGCCCTCTTTATCATTGCCCCTTGGGGGAGTTTTCCTGCTTCCCACGCTCCTTTGCTGATCCCTTAGAGAGAAACCAGTCCACCATCTCCATGGCGGAAATAACTTCTGCTAGTGAACTGCAAAACCCATCTGTGCCTACTGGGAGCAAGAATGTCTTTTGATCACTTTGCTCCATTTTTGCTTTTTTGTCTTCCCAAAGTGATAGTGTTATAAGCATTTTTAAAGTTTTTTAATGAAAAAAATTATAGTATTTGATTAGAAATTTAATAAAAACTTAATTTTGTTAAAAATACATTTTTTTTCTTCTAATGGGAAGAAAATAAGTTGAGGAATAACGTTTTGCTTGATTGGGGTTCTACCATTGCAGGGGAAACACAGTCATAAAAAATATGTAAATCAACATGGATGTTGTAGGGGCCTGATTAGGCAGAGGAACTCTAAACCCCGGATATAGGGGCGGGCCAGGCCAGATAGCCGTATTCAGTCAGAGGGGTGTGCATATATTAACTGTGGTAGGTTGAAATCCGATTGGCCACCTGTGTGTGGGCGGGGCTCAGCCACCTCTATAAAAGATGGTCTGTGAGGCTGGATAGGGGTTTTTTTTTTTTTTTTTTAGCAAGAGCCCTGCACCACCGTGAGCTGTAACATGAGCGGTGCCGCCCCGTGCACCGCCCAGTGCACCGCCCAGAGCAGCAGCGGCAGCGGCGCCACAGCGAGCGGCATCGCCCCGTGCACCACTGTGAGCGGCAGCGGCGCCACAGCGAGCGGAATCGCCCCGTGCACCGCCCAGAGCAGCAGCGGCAGCGGCGCCACAGCAAGCGGCACCGCCTCGTGCACCAGAGCAGCAGCGGCGGCGGGGCCGCCTTGAGCCGTAACACGAGCGGTGCCGCCCCGTGCACCACCGCGAGCAGCAGCGGCAGTGGCGCCACAGCCAGCGGTATCGCCCCGTGCACCGCCCAGAGCAGCAGCGGCAGCCATGCCACAGCAAGCGGCACTGCCTCGTGCACCAGAGCAGCAGCGGCAGCGGGGCGCCTTGAGCCGTAACACGAGCGGTGCCGCCCCGTGCACCACCACAAGCAGCAGCGGCAGCGGCGCCACAGCCAGCGGCATCGCCCCGTGCACCACCGCGAACAGCAGCGGCGGCGGCGCCACAGCGAGCGGCATCGCCCCGTGCACCGCCCAGAGCAGCAGCGGTGGCGGCGCCACCTCAAGCGGCATCGCCCCCTGCACCGCACCGCCCAGAGCAGCAGCAGCAGCGGCGCCACAGCCAGCGGCATCGCCCCGTGCACCGCCCAGAGCAGCAGCGGCAGCGATACCACAGCGAGCGGCATTTCCCCGTGCACCACCGCGAGCAGCAGCGGCAGCGGCGCCACAGCGAGCAGCATCGTCCCATGCACCGCCCAGAGCAGCCGGGGCAGCGGCGCCACAGCACGTGGCACCGCCTCGTGCACCAGAGCAGCAGTTCCAGCGGCGCCGCCTTGAGCTGTAACATGAGTGGCGCCGCCCCGTGCACCGCCCAGAGCAGCAGCGGCAGCGGCGCCGCCTTGAGCTGTAACACGAGTGGCGCCGCCCCGTGCACCACCGCGAGCAGCAGCGGCAGCGGCGCCACAGCGAGCGGCATCGCCCCGTGCACCGCCCAGAGCAGCAGCGGCAGCGACGCCACAGCGAGCGGCATCACCCCGTGCACCGCCCAGAGCAGCAGCGGCGGCGGCGCCACCTCAAGCGGCATCGCCCCCTGCACTGCACCGCCCAGAGCAGCAGCGGCAGCAGCGCCAACTCCAGCGGCGCCACCCCGTGCACCACCGCCAGCAGCAGCAGCAGCAGCGGCGCCACAGCACGCGGCACCGCCTCGTGCACCAGAGCAGCAGTTCCAGCGGCGCCGCCTTGAAATGTAACATGAGTGGCGCCGCCCCTTGCACCGCCCAGAGCAGCAGCGGCAGCGGCGCCGCCTTGAGCTGTAACACGAGCGGCGCCGCCCGGTGCACCACCGCGAGCAGCAGCGGCAGCAGCACCACCGCGAGCAGCACCGCCCAGAGCAGCAGTGGCAGCAGCGCCACTGCGATGCCATGAGCGATGCCACCCTGAGCCAGAGTATCAGCAGCAGCACCGCCGCAAGCAGCCACGCTGCCTCGGGCAGCGCCGCCATCAGGAGCAGCCTCTCAAGAGCCAACGGTGCAGCCATGCCGGGAGTAGGTCTGTGGTACAGTGAGGGTGAGGCAGGGAGTCTCCAGGGGGGACCCCAGCGACTGGGAGGTGGTGGTCCCCAGCAAGACTCGGGCACCTACCAGTCGGTTTGGTTTCTAATGCAGTTTGGTTTCTAATGTAGTTTGGTTTCTAATGCAGTTTGGTTTCTAATGTAGTTTGGTTTCTGATGCATGGCGCGAAATAAAACTTTGCTTGATTTTCGCTTTGTGTCAGTCTCGTTCCTTTGATCACGGACCCTAACAGATGTGTTCTAATAAAACTTTATAGACACTGAAATTTGAATTTCTGCAAATTTCACATCACAAATTTCTATTGTTCATTTGATTTTTCCTCAACAATATGAAAATATAAAATAATATCTTGCTCATGCCCTACAAAAACAGGCAGTGGGCCAATTTTGGTCTGCAGACAGTAGTTTGTTGACCCCTGACTTAGTAGAGGAAGCAGTGGTAGAAAAAATATACAGCTAGGAACAAAAATAAATGCCTACCATACCTTTTTCAGGGGAGCAGCTATTATTTTCTTTTTTAAAAAATTTTATTTATTTATTTGACAGACAGAGATCACAACTAGGCAGAGAGGCAGGCAGAGAGAGAGGAGGGGAAGCAGGCTCCCTGCTGAGCAGAAAGCCAGATGCAGGGCTTGATCCAAGGACCCTGGGATCATGACCTGAGCCGAAGGCAGAGGCTTTAACCCACTGAGCCACCCAGGCGCCCCAGCAGCTATTATTTTCTTACTTTTATTTATAGATGAGCAAATATTCATTCAGATAGAGCACTAAAATGTTTTTGAAAATCTTTTTATAAAAAATGGTAGTTTGGGGGGCAGGTGGGTTGGCGTGTTAACCAAGAGTTGGTTAAACATCCAACTCTTGATTTCGGCTCAGGTTATGATCTTGGGGTCCTGGGATCAAGCCCTGTATTAGGTTCCACACTCAGTGGGGAGTCTGCTTGAGGATTCTCTCTCTCTCCCTCTCCCTCTGCCCCAGCCCTGCTTGTACATGTGCACGTGCTCTCTCGCAAATAATAAACAAATCTTAAAAAAAAAAAAAAGGAAATAGGTAGTTTTAAAAATAGAAATACATTCTAATCATCAAGAAAATCACCAGATGTTGAAAGCTCAGCTAAAATGAAATTGCTCTCTTTGGGCTCCTGGGTGGCTTAGTCATTAAGTGACTGTCTTTGGCTCAGGTCATCCCAGAGTCCTTGGACGGAGCCCCACATTGGGCTTCCTGCTCAGCGGGAAGCCTTCTTCTCCCTCTCTCTCTCCCCCTCTTTGTATCCCTCTCTCTCTTTGTCTCCCTCTGTCGAGTAAATAAATAATTAAAAAAAATAAAATGAAATTGCTCTTATAGGTAATATTTTACTATCTTTCTCAAAATTTCTCAAAATTGTTTTCCATAAATTCCCCCCCCCAATTTTTATTTTAAAAGCTTCCAAACCTACAGAAAAGTTCAACACCTGTATATCCTTTACCTAGATTCACTAATTGTCAAGATTGTGGTTCTTACTCAATTGAAGGAAAATTAGACATTATGAAGCTTCCTCCTAAATACTTCAGTAATCAATGTCTAAGAAGGACATTCTCCTTCACAACACAATGCCATTTTTCCTCTTAAAAACTTTAATAGTATTATTAAATGTTAGGTGGTGGTGTCTAATATGTGGGATATGTTAAAATTCCTCAATTGTTCCCATAATGTCCTTAAAATGGGATTAAAAATCCAATTAAGTTTCATGCATTGCACTTGATTGTAATTACTCTTTGTTCTGTTTAATGTAGAATGGTTTCTCTCCCTACACTCCCACTTCCTAAAAAAGATTTTATTTATTTGACAGAGAGAGAGAGATCACAAGTAGGCAGAGAAGCAGGAGGGGCGGGGGAGAGGAGCAGGCTCCCTGCTGAGCAGAGAGCCGGATGTGGGGCTCCATCCCAGGACCCTGAGATCATGACCTGAGCGGAAGGCAGAGGCTCAACCCACTGAGCCACCCAAGTGCCCCTGACTTCCATTTTTTAAAAAATTATTTGACACAGTTTTTCAAGGTCCGGGGTGATGTTTTGTAAAATGTCCAACACTGAATTCATCTGATAATTTCCTCTCCTCGTGATTAGATTTAGGGTAATTCTGCTTGGCAGATTACACGGATGAAATATACTTTTTGCAGTATCTCATCAGAAAGCATATCACATTATCTATACTTATGACTAGGAAATTGCTAACAAGCAAATTAGAACTCTGAGGACAAGCTGGAATTAAACATCCCTCCAAGTTACTTCATACTTGCTGCCTTTACAAGTCTTGAGTGGCTTTTCCCCCCCAAGCGACAACAAAGGCGCTCACAGAGACTGACAGTGCAGACAGCACGCGTTCGCACACTGTGCTCTGAACCACACTTCACGCGGCGCTTCTACAAGGGGTAGCTTATCGGATATGCCCGTGGTCGCCTAAATTTATGCTGCGAAGAGTACACCAACACCTCGATTATGACTGCAGGCTGTTTCCTAGCATCACCCCTGATACGGGCAGATGCAGTGCGACGACACGAAGAACAGCCGATCCCTGAACACGGGTTTGAGCTGTGCGGGCGCCCCGGTGTTCCGCGGTTTTCTAAGAGTTGACAGCAAAGGTCTCAACGCTTTTATTGACAACTGCGCACCCCAGTCCGCACGGGCCGCCTGCTGCCCTCTGAGGACCTCGGCAGCCCCCAGAGCCCCAGGAATGCCCAAGCCCAGGGACGGGGAGTGGGGGCGGGGAGGCTGGGCTGAAGCCGAGGAACCCGCCGGACCGTAGGGGCCGCGGGTTGGTTAGGGAGCACTCGGCAAGGCGGCGCTCGCACAGTGGCCGCGGCTGCCCCAGGGGCCTCTGGGGTGCACCTGCCGGTGGGAAGGCGGCTGCTAAGCCCAAGACTCCAGGCGGGGAACACCGCCCGGGAAGAGCGCTGCGCACAGTCTGGGGCACCAACACGCCGGGGCAGCGGGGAGGGGGTGGTTGTTTGTTTTTGCAATGAACGTCCATGCAGTATTGTAAATGTATTTTTCTTATGGTTTTGTGACGGGAGGACTGCGCCTGGGCTGTTGAAGGGGCGACCCCACAGTGGTTTTAAAGCCGTATTCAACCTCTTCTCTGCGCATTATTATTTTGTAGTGTGACTTTCTATGTTTTTAGGTATTGCCTTTTGCTTTCTCCCTGATACATTTCTAGGCATCGTAAGGCCAAGAACCACATTTTTCTTCTGTGGTTTCTCCCAAACTCCACTTTGTATCTGGTGTGAAATCAAATAAACACAGCGGGCTGAATGAATGAACCAGGGACTCTCTCGCAAGGGAAACAAGACCCTTGCTTAAAGGGACAGTTTCTAGGAAAGAGACTGGTAATGGAAGTTAGAAATAGAGAGTGAAGAGACATGAGGGCGACTCCTAGCAATGCCACTTCCTCACCACCGGAAGGGGCAGAGAGATAAATTTAAAAAATGCTTAATGGACATAGCGAGGACTAGGATGAGGCGAGAGAGGCACTGAGGACCCAAATTAAAGGACACACCCACTGTCTTAAATTCTGTGACCTAAATGCTTCTCTCACCTCACCCTACCCCAGCTCTGTAAACAACAGCTGTAGACAAAGAAGCATCCTGTTTTTTTCTGATGCAACATATAAAAGAAATTCTGTTGAATCACCTATAGTCTCACACAGAGGATACAGAATTAGGAAAAATACTGTATAGTTTTGGAACTATATACAGTTCATGTTGTAACAGTTTCCTTTGGCACCACTTAAAGGCTTTTGGACAGAATTATTCAATATTCAAAAAAGAAGGTAGGACTTTGTATAATTAAAAAGCAGATTTCTATGGAAAACTTCAAATATGTAAACGTGTAAAGAGAATATTACAATGAATTCCTATGCCTCTCACCCAACTTCAACAACAGCTATTGTGGTACTTTTCTTTGTGTGTTTTCTCTAGTTCTGAGTATTTCATTTTTTTATTTTTATTTTTTTAGGTAGGCTCCATGTCCAGTGTGGAGCCCAACACAGGGCCCAAACTCAGACCTTAAGACCTGAGCTGAGATCAAGAGTCCGAAGCTCAACTAAGTCACCCAGGAGCCCCTAGTTCTGAGTATTTTAAAGCAAATCCATATATTACACCAGTACACCCGCAAGTACCTCATTATAAATTTCTAACAAATGAGGACTTTTTTCCTTCACATAAGCAAAATATCATTATGACAACTAAATTGATAGTAACTCCTTAATGTCATTATGTTTTAGCTTTCCCAGTTGACCCAAATGTATTTTTTACAGTTGTTTTGTACTGATCAGACTCTGAATAATGGTTACATTGCGTGGGCAGGTATATCTATTCGGTCTCCTTTAATCTAATCTTATTCTGCTTTCTCAGCTGCCTTTTCAAAAAATGCCCTTTATCTGTTGAGGATCCAGGTTCTTCTGTCCTGTGGTACCCCACATTCTGAATTTTATTTATTGCTTCTTTTAAGTATCATTGAACTCATTAATTCTCAAACGTACCTGCCGATTGCACTTACCTAGGAAATTTTTATTTTTAAAATTTATTTACTTGACAGAGAAAGACAGTGAAAGATGGAACACAAGCAGCGGGAGTGGGAGAGAGAGAAGCAGGCTTCCTGCTGAGCAGGGAGCCCGACCTGGGGCTGGATCCCAGGACCCTGGGATCATGATCCTTAATGACTGAGCCACCCAGGTGCCCCCACCTAGGAAAATTTTATGGTTATGCCCACCTGAGTTCCATCCTTCTCCCCAGTACTTCTAATATGCTGAGCAGTGTGACAAATGCTAACTTGCTTCTGAATCTCACCTATATACAACTACTAGGATCTAGAAACATAATTGGATTCAGGTTCACTTATTTTGCCAACAATACTTCATGGCGGTGCCTTGTACCTCTTGTGGCAGCTCATCAGGAGAAAAATATTTTCTAGTATTCTCATTTGTAACAGCCGTTGGGACCTCTCATTTTCTTAAGTTCTATCCCTTCCTTGCTACCCTTTGAACTGCAGAGGGACAGACTGAGGAATAAAAACTCAGGAAGGTACCAGCATGGTATTTTTCCACTTTATAAACTTCTACCAGACTTGCATTCCACTGAGTAGAAAGGGGACTTGCCAACATCTCAGTCCAGCGAGATAAGTGCTTTCACTTCTGGCTTAAGTCTTGTCCCCTCTGGCTCAAAGGAATCTCAGGGTTTCCTTCCATTTTAGTGAAGCCCTAGCTCACTGTAGGTCAGCCAATATTCTAAGAACCTTACACACACAAAACCTCACTGCTCGCAACGTCCTTACCGACTATTACTATCCCCAGTTAAGACTCGACAAGACAGGCACAAAGAGGTTATGTAGTTAACCGAGATCACCCAGCTAGTCAGTGATAAATAAAGCCAGAATTATGAGCCCAGGTAACTTGGCTTCAGAGTCTGTGGATCTACTCCCTGAGCTAGACTCTGAATGGGAACTGGGAAGAAACAAGAAGCCAGCAAGCATGAGAGTAGGGTCCCGCAGCCAGGGATACCAAGTTCCCCGAAGTAGGGGGCAGCATAAGCCTGACTGCTGAAAGGAGGTCCTGGAAAATGGGAAGTGGTAACGCGTGGGGGACGTTGGGGACTTACAGTTAATTGGCTGGAGGGGTCGGAATGGCTTTGTTGGCCTTTTGCTGCCTACAATGTGGTAAGGATGAATGGAAGCGGACAAGAGACGGGGTAGGGAGGGCTTTCTTCCAAGCCTTTTGGCCTCAAAGGGCAGGACGGAGAGTGACAGCTGGAGGCAGGCAAGGACCAGGGGCAGCCAGGACTATCTTCCAAGTAGGCGCCTGTGATGGCTCCGG
Organism: Meles meles; assembly: GCF_922984935.1. NCBI lineage: Eukaryota > Metazoa > Chordata > Mammalia > Carnivora > Mustelidae > Meles > Meles meles. The sequence goes on along the minus strand of NC_060070.1, from coordinate 153,432,575 downwards.
CTATTTTTGCAGGCCCTGCTGCCGGAGATCTAAGAAAACCGAGGGAGCCGGGCTTCTGTACTTTAGTGTCCGGTGCGTGCCGGCTCTATAGCACGTTGACATGAGAGCCCCCGGATTTCAAGGTGATGTCTTATTTCTCTACAGAGCTCGCCGTCCCTTCTTCCTTCCGGCCCGGAGTGCGGCCTTGCCGGCGCGAGCCCGGCAGCTGAAGGGTTAACTCGAGGCCGCCACGGAGGCGCGTGCTCGCCGGCCACGCCCCCCGGCTTCCGGGGACCAGCTTCCGGTGCCTGGGCTGCGCGAGCTCCGGCGGCCCGGGCGCCAGCCCGTTCCGCTCTGCGGCGGGGATACTGACTACCGGGCTCGGGGCGGGAACGGAGGGGACGCGGCGGGGGTGTGGCCGCGGGGAAGCCGGGCCCCGTGTGGCCCGCAGTCGTGCCGGCCGGTAGGGACTCCGCACTCGAGGAACTGCCGGGGAAGTAGATCCGCTCGCGGGCTGGAGGCCCGAGATGGCCAGAGAGTCGAAGTCCAGCGCGGCCTTGGACGCTGACGCGGCAGAGGAGCGGCCGGGGCTCCTGACGGGGGTCCTGACGGTGAAGGTGGAGGAGGACGACGATCCCGCGCGGGCGGTAGAGGCGGGCGCGCCGGGCAGCCCGGCCCCCGGCCCCGAGCGCTCCCGCCGGCGCTTCCGGGGCTTCCGCTACCCGGAGGCCGAGGGGCCCCGCGAGGCGCTGAGCCGGCTGCGGGAGCTCTGCCGCCGCTGGCTGCGGCCCGAGACGCACAGCAAGGAGCAGATCGTGGAGCTGCTGGTGCTGGAGCAGTTCCTGACCATCCTGCCCGAGGAGCTGCAGGCCTGGGTGCGGGAGCAGCAGCCGGAGAGCGGGGACGAGGCGGTGGTGCTTCTGGAGTATTTGCAGAGGCATCTGGAGGAGCCAGGGCCGCAGGTAGAGGCGAAGGGCTAGTGTCTGAGACGAGCTCTTTCTCTTCCTGAAGTCTCAACATCGGAGTGAGGGTCGTTTCTGGAAGACCCAGAAGTTCTCAGTCTCTTTTTGTATCATAAACGTCTTTGCCCCTTCGGAGTACTGGTATTTTTAAGAACATGAAGGATTACAGAAGAACTCAATTATATTGAGACATAGTTAACAGAGCATGAAACAAATTAGTGATATATGTGCTTATTAAAAATTAATGCACTAAATAGTAAGACCCACTCAGGCCCAGTAACTGGTAGAGTTTCATAGTGGTGCTGAATGCCTTTGACAGCGTGTGCCTGGTTTTGCCTACTTAGGCTTATATCACTTTCATTTGTTGCTTCCATTCATAATTGAAGGAATTACTAAATTTTGCTTAGGCACTAGTAAAAATAGAATTATATTTCCTGTTTACATTCATAGAACACTTGGAAGAGAGTCCACGAAACACAAGTTAGGAACTTCTGGATTTATTTTTATCTGCATCTTCCTGCTTTTTGTGGACCATTTTATATGTGCATTATCCTGTATTTTTGTGCCTTCCAGGGGACATTGTAACTGGTAACCAGGAGACCAAGTTTGTTTCGTTTTTTTTTTTTTTTTAAAGAATATTTATTTGACACAGAGGGAGATCACAAGCAGGCAGAGAGAGAGGGGGAAGCAGGCTCCCTGCTGAGAGGAGAGCCCCATGCTGGGCTCCATCCCTGGACTCTGAGATCATGACCCAAGCTGAAGGCAGTTGCTTAACCCACTGAGCCACCCAGGCGCCCGAAGACCAAGCTTTTGAATTGGCCATAGTGTACCCAAGCCCTATAACAGTAAAAACTCATTTCAGGTCTCTTGGTTTCAGGTTGTGCATTTTATATAGAAAATGTGGAAATTCTAAGCTGTGTATAAGCTTATGATCATGAAAGTGAATTCAGAACTAATTACAAAAGCCCAGAAAGAAACTTGTTTAATGAGGGCATACCATATCCCTGGCCCTGCGTTAGGTTATTTCATATGCTGTCATCTTATTTGCTAGTCCTCCAAACCTTGTAAGCTAGAAATTATTTTTACTTTTCATAAAAAAAAAAAAAAAGAGTGTTCTGAGAACTTAACACTGGTTCCCAAAGAGCACAATGTATATAACGAGGGAGCACGTGACGTGGCTAAGAGCATGGTCTCTGGGGTCCCTCTGCCTGACCCCCCACACTAGCATGACCTTGGGAAAGTTGCTTCAACTCTGGGCCTCCATTTCCTCTCTACAAAAGCACAGGTAATAGTAGTTCCTCGCTCATAAGAGTTGTTGCTACCTGCGTTCGGTGAATCACGATTCATAAGGTTTTTAGAAACAGTGCCTGGGAAAACAGAAAGTACTAGCGCAGAGAAAGCTTACTAGAAGTTCTGATGAATCAGTAAGTGAAACTTCCAGGTCCTCAGCGGTGACCAGAGGCAGCTGCTCTGTTGCAAGACGGCGGTGCTGACACCAGCTCCGAGGCCCTGGAGTACCGAGTTGCAGCCAAAGAAGGCTCTGCTCAAGCACGAATCTCTGGGATCCCAGGCCTCGGCAGACAGAGGTGAGTGTTGTCTCCTGGGCAGCTTGAATTCTACAGCCTTCATGCAGCTTCATTTAAAAGACAGATCTGTTGACAGGTGCTTTATATGCTCCACACAGATCTACTTTACTTTGAGACTGAAACGACAGGGAAATTTCAAGCAATGGTGGGAACCTTTCCTAACCAAACCTGGACCTAGTAAATAAGACTATTAAAATTGGTATTTGGAAAGAGTTGATTTTTTTTTAATAACGTGACCTCCATTTATTTAACATGAATTTGTGGAGATCCCCTACGTGGTAGCCAGTATTCTGGCACCAGGGACAGAGCTGTCAGTAAGATAGATCTCTTGCTCCACTGGAGCTTATATTAAAAGGGAAGATGACAAAGAAAGTAATGATATTTTAGTTATTGGTGAGTGAGGAATATAAGGCAAGAAATGTAAAGCCCACCATAATATCCCAGACATTGTAGGAATGCTGCAAGTCAGAGTATAAATCTTCTCGACCCTTGGTCTGTAACTAGAACAGGGTGAGAATTACTCCACCGGAAAGCACCACATGCTCCCAGGTGTTCCCCATATGCTGTGCACATGTGGGCACATTCCCAAGACACAGCACTGGGACACACCAACCAACGTGCAGTCTTTCTACTCCACAGAGGTTCTACTCCACAGAGGTTCTGCCCTAATTTGTTTTCTGCCCCTTGCAAAGTTCAGCTCTTCCAAAAAAACCAGAAGTGACCCTTTACTTCTCTCAAATTTGAGCAAGTTCCATATAAACAGCCTTCATTTTCTTATTTCTAGGCCTAGCCTCATCTGACTCTTAGTTTTTTAAAACCAAAGCAGAAACACCCTAAGAGCTGCTAAAGAGTTACTTCACCAAAAATCCTATCCATTCTTTCGACAAAATTCAAGACTAAAGATCATCAAACAGAAAGCTTTGTTTGCTTTTCATGTTGCTTTCCTGTCACAGTTCCTCCTGAGGAGCCTGCCTCGGATCTGCAGCAGCACACCACGCCTCTCTAGGCCCTAGGCCTGGAGCTGGCAGGACCAGGCATTGGGGAAAGGAGCACATTGTGTATAAATTTTCTGGGGAATTTACTGGCCCAGTTTTTGAGCTTGGAATCCACAGGCCAGGGAGGCTGGGTGCCAGGGTCCATCTCATCCAGAGTGTCTTTCCTTCTAGTTTTCCAGGTCCCCGGGCTTGCCCTGGGAGGGCGCCACAGAGGACACGCAGTGGTGGCTGCCCGGCTGCCCCCAGAGCCCCAGGTGAGCTGGAGACCCCTGGCTGTGCATCCTTTGCCGGTCCCTCCCTCCCACCCTACATCCTACACCCACCCAAGTCCTAGGTGGGATTTTAAGTTTCTCATGCATGCCAGGGTCGCTTGTTATGGTCTCTCGTCTTGGTGCCTGCAGAGGAGCCTTTTCCTATTTTATGACTTGCTTGGGCGCTGTCTGTGCTTCCACACCCTCCCTGCTCTGTCTCTCTGGTCAGCCCCTTCCTCAGTGGGATTTTCTTCAGTAAGTACACTTCGGCAAATGCAAGCTGAAGCTTTTGTGGTGATGGTGCTTTTGTCCTGAAGTGGGATTTTTTTTTTTTTAGGATTTTATTTGAGAGCAGGGAAGGGCAGAGGGGGAAGCAGACTCCCCGCTGAGCAACGAGCCTGACACAGGGCTCCGTCCCAGGACCCTGAGATCATGGCCTGAGCCAAAGTTAGAGGTTTTTTTTTTGTTTGTTTGTTTTTTTAAGATTTTATTTATTTATTTGACAGAATGATCCCAAGAAGGCAGAGAGGCAGGCAGAGAGAGAGGGGGAAGCAGGCTCCCCACTGAGCAGAGAGCCCGATGTGGGGCTCGATCCCAGGACCCTGAGATCATGACCTGAGCCGGAGGCAGAGGCTTAACCCACTGAGCCACCCACGCCCCTAAAGTTAGAGGCTTCATGGACTGAGCCACCCAGGTGCCCCAAGTTTTTTTTTTTTTAAAGCCATGACTAGGGTATAAACACACAGTCTCTGGCTCTCAAGGAACTTAAGAGTTGAGAGGAAGGTGAGGCATGTCCATTTTTCTCAACTAATAGCACAGTCTGAGCAAGCTTTACTTAACGTGGATTTTACTTTCTCATCCAGTTCTTCATGTCCTCGGGATTCTGTAGTCGCACTTTCTTCCCTGACTGTCCTCACCTCAGACCTACATTTCATTGCATTTTATTATTTTTCTTTTTGCATTTTATTTTTTAAAGATTTTATTTATTTATGTGACAGAGGGAGACAGCGAGAGAGGGAACACAGCAGGGGAGTGGGAGAGGGAGAAGCAGACCCCCCCCCACTGAGCAGGGAGCCCCAGGCGGGGCTGGATCCCAGGATCCTGGGATCATGTTCTGAGCTGAAGGCAGACCCTTGACGACGGAGCCACCCAGGCGCCCCTCATTTCATTGTTAAGAATCATTCATGTCAGTGAGCCTCCATCACTGCCTTGCTGAAAATCACACCAGAAATGTCGCGAGAGGTTTCCGTTGTTCCAGGCCTTTCGCTGGGTTGGCGTTTTTTTGTCTGGACACCGACGAACACCCCTTCACGGGTTCTCTCCTTCTTCACTTCCGTGCTGTTCTCTGACCGCTGAGGCGGGTGTTGGCTGCCGCACTGGCCTGGACGGCACAGCCGTGGGGGGACATTGAGTCTCCTGTGCCCAGCTGCGGGCGGGACTTCGGGGCAGAGGAACGAGGTGGGACCGTGTGCCGTTTCAGGGCTTGCTGAAGACGGAAGACGTGGCCCTGGCTTCCTCCCCTGCGTGGACACAGCTGGATTCGTCTCGGGGGAGCTTCCACGGAGAGGAAGGGCAGAACTGTGGTGGCCTGACCCCCCTGGGTAAGACATGGGTGCGGGTCTCTGCTGGGGTCTCGTGGCTCCCCTCGTCGGTCAGGCTGCTGGGCTGCGAGGAGCTGTCTGAGCTGCCTGCATCCAGGGCCACCGCTTCTGAACCCGCTCCTAACCGCAGCGCGACCAGCTCCTGAACCCCCGTGACGCCGCCTCCTTCCTGGTCTGCCAGCGTCCGGGGCAGGGGACGTGGGGTGCAGCAGGCGCAACCCCCAGCACAGGCCTCGCTCGCGGCAGCTGCGCGGTCAGTGTTGATCCCCCGCCCGCTGCCAGCCTCGAGAGGAGACTGAGTCCTCCTCAGGGGACGGGCCACGGGACCGTAGAGCGTGGGAGCAAAATGACCCGGAAGGGACAGCGGGGTGACCTAGAGATCAGGACACCGGGCAACAGCCGGACTCGTCAGCGCTCACAGCTCCGTGGTGTGCAGCGGCGGCGCCAGCTCAGCTCTGTCGGCAGCGAAGCCGGTCCCCGTCTCGGGTCACGTGACCGCGCGCATCCCTGACCGGGGATCAGTTTCTCGGTTCCCGCTTGCCCCGTTTCTTACGGAATGTCTCACTAATCCTTACGTTTGCCTGCTTCTGCTGCCTTCCGCCCAGCTCTCCGAGCGTCCAGCCCCAGGCAGGGTCCTGCCTCCTGCCGTAGGACTTGGAGCCTCTGCGTGTGTCCCCGGCACAGTCCTCCCCACCTTCCCCACCTCCCGGGGGTGCCCTGCTTCTGCCGGCCCCAGCCTGTTCCCCGGTCCCCCCCCCCCCCCAGCGTCCGTGTCCCCCTTTACTCCCATCCTCATCCTGGCACGGAATCCTGTCCCGGCCTCCGGGGGACTCCGCGGCGGGGCGTACCTGACAGGTCCGACCGCTCGTTCTTCCAGGTGCTGCCGTGTGGGCTGAGGTCACGGATCTGCCCCCAGAGGAGCAAGATCCAGGGCAGGAGCCTAGGGAAATACCGTGCCCCGCAGGTGAAGACGCTGCCCAGGCTCCCGCCCGCGCAGAAGCTGGTGAGCAGGAGGGCAGGTTACCCAGAAAGCAGAAAAACGACACGGGACGTAGGCGGCACTACTGTCAGGAATGCGGGAAGAGTTTTGCTCAGAGTTCGGGCCTGACTAAGCACAGGAGAATCCACACTGGAGAGAAACCCTACGAATGTGAAGACTGTGGCAAGACCTTCATCGGGAGCTCCGCCCTCGTCATCCATCAGAGAGTCCACACTGGCGAGAAGCCATACGAGTGTGACGAGTGTGGCAAGGTCTTCAGTCACAGCTCAAACCTCATCAAACACCAGAGAACCCACACCGGGGAGAAGCCCTACGAGTGCGAGGACTGCGGGAAGACCTTCAGCCAGAGCTGCAGCCTCCTGGAACACCACAAAATCCACACGGGGGAGAAGCCGTACCGGTGCGGCCTGTGCGGCAAAGCTTTTAGGCGGAATTCACACCTCCTGAGACACCAGAGGATCCACGGAGATAGGAACGTGCAGGAGCCTGAACGTACAGAGACCTGGGAGAGTCAGGGGAGGGTGGGAGCCCAGTGGGAACATGTCGAGACTCCTGTGTCTTACCAATGTCATGCATGTGAGAGGAGTTTCCCTCGCAACAGAAGCCTTATTGAACACCAAAAAATCCACACTGGTGAGAAACCCTATCAGTGCGACGCATGTGGAAAAGGCTTTACCCGAACTTCATATCTTGTCCAGCATCAGAGAAGCCACGTTGGGAAGAAAGTCCCATCACAGTGACCATGTCGTACACGGCAGAGTTGGGGCTCGTTCCTCGTTGAACCGAAGGGTTCCCCAGCCCTTCCTGATCACAGACACTGGGCTGGGCTTGACTGACCACTTCCCGTCATCTTGTGGCAGCAGACACAGAGTCTGGCTGAGATGGATCCTCTTCTACATCTAGAAGGTGGCTGAGGAACAGCTGGTTTGATAGGAGGCTATGGGAGAGTAGTCTGGAAGGGGTAAGACCTGAAACCTTTATTCTCACCTGCTGGACTGAAATGCGCCTCCAGACTGGCCAACCACCTCCGGCCAGCACCTTATGACGTCTCCTGCGCAGACGGCTCTGATGAGGGCTGCTGCTCTGATCATTTTGCCTATGAAGAATCCTCCATCATTCGGTCAGATCGTGACTTCTTACACTTCCTGCTGTGCCTTGCATATAGGTGCTAATAAACATTAAATATACCAGTGAGGTGACGTCCATAGCTCTGAAAATCTAATGTGGTCTGGATTTCTGAGGTCTTTCTAACTAAGGCCACTTAGGTTTGTGTCAGATTCTCTGAGGTTCTAGATCCTGGGTCAGTTGTGCATTTACTGCCACACACACAGGACTGTCAGAGTTGGGGTTGGGGAATCTGTTTTCTTCACCAGCTTAGTACTTGTAGATGAATGCCTTAAGCAGCTGATCATTCAAACGTGGTGAGACTGCTCCATCCATGTAACTCCATTTTGTTCACATTCATTTTGCTACTTTTTAGGAGGAAACCTTCCACAGGTAAATAAAAAGTGGATTGATCAAGTCAGATCCAACTGATTATGAATTTTGATATAATTTCTGTGATGTTCAATAGCTTGTTTCTCACCTTTTAGTTATGTTGGACTTAACAAATTGCCAGGACACCACCTGTATCCCTCTCTCCCAAGTTTGAGGCAACTTGAATCGCAGCTTACGTTAGCAAGGCCTAGATTTCCTCCAGGCGAGAGGATTCACACCAGATATTGCTGACAGGCTTCATTCATGTTTTCAGAACTGGTCTATTGGTTGGGTCGGGATAGGAAGATAGAGTCAGAGGCAGCCAGTGAGGATGGGAGCCCAAGTATGGACAGTAGGAGAAAATGTGTCCATTCGGAATTATACTGGACTCCTACTCCACAGTATCCAAAGTATTTTTTTCCAAAAACTTCGTTTTTATTATTAAACCTTGTAGTACAAACCTGAAAAGTAAACAAAAAACTGGCAATAAACAACATGAAGTCCTCCCTCCTGCAGGAGGGGTGCAGAGCAGCGCCAATAAATTAAATGTCAAACTGTAAGCCATAGGCAAAAGTTTACTGTCAAAAAGAGGGAAAGTACACAGCAAGGCCATAAAAACCGGACAACCACATTGGAAAACACTTAACTCTGTTTATGTAATTGTTAAATATTCCAAAAACAGTTCAGTCTTCTGCAACAACAACTGACAAAGTATCACAGGATGCTCCAGTGATGGACAGTGATGGGACAGGATGAACAGTCCCAACGGCCAAGCTCAGTGCAGCGGGGGTAGGTACGGGCTCGCTGGATCCAATCACGAAACAAAGAACAGCTTGTGAAAACAGTTCCCTTTTTTATTCCACACATACTGTACACACAACCAGAGAAGGGCAACAGCTACTCCATTATTATTTTGTTGTTGTTCAGTGATGTAAGCAGCACTTATAAATGTTACAAGAAAAACCCTGTAAGCATCCAATCCACCCGATGAAGAAACGGAAACGTAAGGCTTTTCTTGTCTTCACGTCCTCCCCACCCCCCACCGAGAAAAAGGCTCAAGTATTTAAAACAATTTACAGGCGCACAATATCCAAAGTATTAACCTGTGAAGCCACAAAAAGACTTTTGTGATATTTCGTTTTCACCCAGATCACCTTCTGAGTTCTTTAAAGACCTGCATCTTCCTGATATCACTAGCTTCCAGCTTTCCAGGCTATGCCAAGAATGGATTCCATTTCTTGTGGATCTCAGGACCATGTTTTTTTCGGTCACCGGCAGGGTGGTCCCTGTGCTCTCAAGTACCCTTTCTAGGTTCCCACTCTGAAGCAGCACAGGCTGACGAGAGACTCTGCAGACTCGGGGGCTTTCCCACTTCCCACTTTCTCGCAGTCTCATTGTCTTCATTTCCCCTCAGTGCAGTGTAATTTAAAGCTTTAGTTTTCCAAACTTTTACAGGCTTTCTCCACCTTTTTAGCCTTTTTTAGCCTTCTAAAATTTCCTTAATCTTTTGTTACTTCCACAAAGCTAGCAATTTTCTTTTCTCTATTCCTAAATGTTGGCGAACAACCTTGATCTTAAACATTGTTCATATATCTTTGGTATTTTTTTCAATGTCATGGGGAGAAATGCGAAACTTTTTATAAACCAGAAAGGCATTATACACATGTAACTTGCTGGGATTAATGGGACTGCTATGCTTCCTTCACTTTCTGCTCCTTCCCAGTCTTAGATGCTTCTCCGTAGAGGAGGGAATACTGTGGAAAAAGACTTCCAGTGCCTGTTATGTCTGATAATGGAAGATAAAGCATATACACACATACATGCTTGGGCTTAGGGTTTTAGTCTGATGAAGCTGGTAAGACATGCACATAAATTGGCATGCCATGAGAAATGCCTTGGGAATGGTGAGCTGAAAGGTACAGAATCTCAGGAAAAGGGTATTTCTGGCTGTCAGCTGTCAGCACATGTATAGGGTTATGTGTGAAAGAGTAGGGATTACAAAGAGTTTGTCAGATTTAGTAACTAAGGCAAATGCGAAATGGGCACATAGTAGGGGTCTTCAGTGCCAGAGTAAGGAGTTTAAATTTTAGTAAGTACCAGGGAGCCACTGACATGATCAAAATATTATCTGGCAGTATTGTGTAATTTCAACTTAAAAAGTTACTTTGTTGGTAGTCTTGGACACCTTTCTTTTGTATAAAACAAACATATGTTTATGAAGTAAATTATAAAAAGGTTTCAAACAGTCTATTTAATAGGGCAGCCAAAAAATTATTTCCAGATAAATTAAATTGAGTAAAATAAGCTGCTTAGTTAAGATATGACCAGTATTTGGGGTACATGGGTGGCTCAGTCGGTTAAGTGGCTGCCTTCAGCTCAGGTCCTGGTCCCAGGGCCCTGAGATTGAGCCCTGCATCGGGCTCCCTGCTCAGTGGAGAGCCTGCTTCTCCCTCTCCCTCTGCCTGCTGCTCTGCCTCCTTGTGCTCTCTCTGTCAAATAAAATCTTTAAAAAAATTTTTTTAAAGATATGACCAGTATTTAAAGTAGAATAAAATGCCACTTTTTGTGCTGTTTAAAATTGTTTATGGAATTTTAATGTTGATTAGTCAGGCATTCTATTTCATGTCTCCAACTGCTGAGAGCAGAAATCCTCTATTTTATTTTTTCTCCCTTTGCATTTTTTCCACTTGGGTAGAATGAATAGTTACTAGGAAAGGAGATTTTGATGAATAGACCTCCTAGATATATTCTTAATTTTGGTGAAGTAGATAACCCTATGAAACACTTTGTTTTCTCCTTTAGAAAGAAAAAAAGGGGGCGCCTGGGTGGCTCAGTGGATTAAGCCGCTGCCTTCGGCTCGGGTCATGATCTCAGGGTCCTGGGATCGAGCCCCGCGTCGGGCTCTCTGCTCCGCAGGGAGCCTGCTTCCTCCTCTCTCTGCCTGCCTCTCTGCCTACTTGTGATCTCTCTCTCTGTCAAATAAATAAAATTAAAAAAAAAGAAAGAAAGAAAGAAAAAAAGAGGGGGACAGATTACCCACAAGGTTGAGAGGACCACTTATACAAACAAGTGCTGAGAAGTTCTAGTCAAAGTGGTCCTACTGGAGACCCGGAACTTGCCTCCTCCCACAGACATATTGAGTCAAGCTACAGTGGAACAATTTCTTCTTAAAAAACAAAGGATGGCTGAGTGACAGCTACACACCTGGCAACCAAGAAGAAAACCACACTGAAGTATGTAAAAGAGTTGAATTTCCCAATAAAGCCCACCCCTGGCACAGTGACCCACAGCTGGGAAGGAACTCCAAACCTGGAGCTTCTCCCTGAGGAGCAATGTGTTCAAACCCACATCAGGTATACCAACTTTTAAGACATAAACTTGAGAGACAGCTCCCCGAAACATATGCCTGAAAACCAACGGGGACCTGTGTCCCAAGACCCACAAGACCGAAGTGATCTGAGAAGCTGCTCTTACAGGGCTCAGGGGCAGCCGACAGCACTTAGATGGAAGGGGAAGGAGGCTGACCTTCTTCTCTGAAAAGATTGGCCTGAGGAGCAAATCTAACTGAATATATATGTAGAAGCCTGCTGGAACATTCCAGAGAGGAAATTGGCAGGTATCAGCTTTGCAGTCTCTCTTTACCATGCTCCAGAGCACCAGCATATCTCACAAACGAGCTTTTACATACCTCTGGTGTTCCACTTTCATGGCTGTCACCTCGGGGATGCCTCTGGATCATCTGGCTCTGGAGGCCAGGGGAGCTTGCGTTCCTGGTCTCATGGGACTGTAATATTTGCTGTCACCCCCAAAAGGAGCTCATACCCAGTCTGATGCCCCAGTTTTTGTGACTGCAAGAGAAGAAAGGAACAGAGAGGAACTGCAAAAACAGCCAGAAAACAATTTTGATAAGCAGTTACCTATCAATAATTATCTTAAATGTAAATGGACTTAATTCTCCAATAAAAGAGTGGCTGAATGGATAAAAAGACAAGACCCATCTATATGCTGCCTACAAAAGAGTCACTATAGATGTGAGGACACACAAGACTGAAAGTTAAGGGATGGAAAAAGATACTCCATGCAAATGGCAACCAAAAGAAAGCCGGAGTAGCTATCCTTTAATCAGATAAAATTGACTTTAAAACAAAGACTAATAAGAGACAAAGAAGGGCATGACATAATGATAAAGGGGTCAACCCAACAAGAAGATCTAACATTTGTAAATATTTATACACCCAACTTAGGAGCACCTAAGTAATATAAAGCAAATATTAAACAGAAATAAAGGGAGAAATAACCAGAAACCAATATTGCACTATGTGTTAACTAACCAAAATTAAATAAATTTTTAAGAAAGGAATAAAAAGAGAAATAGCAATACAACAGTATAGGGCCTTCCATTGATGGATAGATTATCCAGACAGAAAATAAGGAAACATTGGCCTTACATGATATATGAGACCGGATAGACAACAGATACTTATAGAACCTTCCAGCCTAAGGCAACAGAATACACATTCTCCTCAGGAATACATGGAACATTTTCCAAGACATCATATGTTATGCTACAAAACAAGTCTTTTTTTTTTTTAATTAAAATTCAATTAGTCAACATATAGTACATCCGTAGGTTTTTTGTGTTTTTTTTTTAAAGATTTTATTTATTTGCAGACAGAGATCACAAGTAGGCAGAGAGAGAGGAAGGGAAGCTGGCTCCCTGCTGAGCAGAGAGCCTGATGTGGGGCTTGATCCCAACACCCTGAGCCGAAGGCAGAGGCTTAACCCACTGAGCCACCCAGGTGCCCCATCTTTAGTTCAATGATTCATTACTTGTGTATAGCACCCCGTGCTCATCATATCACATCACAAAACAAGTCTTAATAAATTCAAAATTACTGAATCGTGAGTGTCTTCTAATCACAGTGGTATGAAATTAATTACACAAAGAAAACTTAAAAATTCACAAATATATGGAGATTAAAAACATGCTACTGAACAACTAATAAACCAAAGGAGATATCAAAAAAATACCTTGAGACAAATGAAAATGGGAATGTAATATACCATATGGGATGCGGCAAAAGCAGTTGTAAGAAGTTCATAGTGATAAAGGTCTATCCTGCAAAATAAGAAGTCTCAAACAATTTACACATTAAGAAACTAGAAAAAGGCTTTTACGAAGATGGCGCCGAAAGCTAAGAAGGAAGCCCCTGCCCCTCCCAAAGCCGAAGCCAAAGCAAAGGCTTTGAAGGTCAAGAAAGCAGTGCTGAAAGGCCTCCACAGTCACAAAAAAAAGAAGATCCGCACATCACCTACGTTCTGACGACCCAAGACTCTGCGTCTCCAAAGGCAGCCCAAATACCCTCGAAAGAGCGCCCCCAGGAGAAACAAGCTTGATCACTATGCCATAATCAAGTTCCCCCTGACTACTGAGTCAGCCATGAAGAAAATAGAAGACAACAACACACTTGTGTTCATTGTGGATGTCAAGGCCAACAAGCACCAGATCAAACAGGCTGTGAAGAAGCTCTATGACATTGATGTAGCCAAGGTCAACACCTTAATCAGGCCTGATGGAGAGAAGAAGGCATACGTTCGACTGGCCCCTGACTATGATGCTTTGGATGTTGCCAACAAAATTGGGATCATCTAAACTGAGTCCAGCTGGCTAAATCTAAATACAGTTTTTTCATGATTTAAAAAAAAAAAGAAACTAGAAAAAGAAGAACAAATGAAGGCCAAAGTTAGCAGAAGGAAGAAAATAAGATTATAGCAGAAATAAATGAAATAGAGACTAAAAAGACAAGATTAATGAAACTAAAAACTGGTTCTTTGAAAAGATAAAATTAACAAACCTCTAGCTAGACTCACCAAGAAAAAAAAAAAAGAGGACTTGAATAAAAAATCAGAAAGGAAAGAGATGATACAACTGATACCACAGAAATACCAGAGATCATAAGAGACTACAATGAACAATTATAGGCCAATAGCTTGGACAACTTAGAAGAAAGGTAAATTTCTAGAAACATACAACCTATCAAGACTGAATCATGATGAAATAGAAAATCTGAACAAAACAGTTAACTAGGAAGGAGATTTAATCAATAATCAAAATGTCCAAACAGCAACAAAAACGTCCCAAGACTAGACAGCTGCACTAGAGAATCCTACCAAATATTCAAAGAATATTGATCTTTTTCAAATTTTTATAAAAGAGAAGAGGAAGGAATTTCACACTCCTTTTATGAGGCCATCATTACCCTGATATCAAAACCAGACAAGGATGACACAAGAAAAGAAAATTACAGGCCAATAGTCGTATTGAATATAGATGCAAAAATCCTCAAAATATTAGCAACATTCAACAATGCATTAAAAGAATCATACACATGATCAAGTGGCATTTATTCCAGGGATGCCAGGATGGTTCGACTTCTGCAAATCAGTCAATGTGATACAACATCACATTAACAAAATGAAGGAGAAAGATTGTATGATCATCTCAATAGATGGAGAAAAAGCATTTGACAAAATTTAACATCATTTATGATAACTCTCAACAAGGTGGGTATAGAAGGAATATAACATAATGAAGGCCATATATGACAAGCCCACAGCTAACATCAAACGTGAAAAGATGAAAACCTTCCCTCTAAGATCAGGAACAAGATGGCTGCCCACTCACCACTTTTATTCAACAAAGTATTGAAAGTCCTAGTCAGAGCAATTAGGCAAGAAAAAGAAATAAAAAGGTATCCAAATGGGAAAGGAAGAAGTGAAATTGTCATATTTGCAGATGACATGATATTATATATAGAAAATGTGGAACACCTGGATGGCTCAGTTAGTTAAGCATCTGCCTTTGACTCAGGTCATGATCTCAGGGTCCTGGGACCAAGTCCTGCATTGGGCTCCTCTCTTGGCAGGGAGCCTGCTTCTCCTCCTGCCTGCTGCTCCCCCTGCTTGTGCTTTCTCTCAGACAAATAAATAAAATCTTTTGAAAAGAATATGCTAGACACATACACAGTTTGAGCCACTAAATGAATTCAGTAAAGTTATAGGATCCAAAATCAATACACAAAAACTTATTGTTCCTATACACTAATAATGAATTATCAGAGAAATTAAGAAAATAATCCCACTTAGGGGCGCCTGGGTGGCTCAGTGGGTTAAGCCGCTGCCTTCGGCTCAGGTCATGATCTCAGGGTCCTAGGATCGAGTCCCGCATTGGGCTCTCTGCTCAGCAGGGAGCCTGCATCCCTCTCCCTCTCTCTGACTCCCTCTCTCTGACTGCCTCTCTGCCTACTTGTGATCTCTCTCTGTCAAATAAATAAAATCTTTAAAAAAAAAAAAGAAAAGAAAAGAATCCCACTTATAATTACAGCAAGAAGATTTACATGCCCAGAAATAAATTTAACTAAGGAGGTAACAGATCCATATATTGAAAATTATAAGACATTAATGAAAGAAATGGAAGACAAATAAATGGAAAGACAGTCAATGTTCATGAATCGGAAGGATTAATATTGTTAAAATGTCCATACTACCTGAAGCAATCTACAGATTCAATGAAATTCCTATTAAAATTCCCAAGATTTGGGAAGCTTTTGCCTTGGATGGGAAATGGAATCATGTATTCAGCATGCCATGGTGGCACATTCGCCCTTCGCTCTTGTTTGTCCTTTCAAATATAGGGTTTTTTTCATCAAAGAATTCTCCTTATTTAAATAAAAAATGTAATTCTAATGGCATTTTTCACAGAAATAGAACAAACAAATTTAAAAATTTGTATGGAACCATAAAAGTCCCTGAGTAGCAAAGCAATCTTGAAAAAGAACAAAGCTGGAGTCATCATGTTCCCTGATTTCGAACTATATTACACAATTATTGTAATTAAGAGTATGGCATTGGCATAACAACAGGCCCATAGATCAATGAAACAAAATAGACAGTCCAGAAATAAGCCCACCCATATATGGTCAATTAATTTATGACAAAGGAGCCAAGAATATACAATGGGAAAAGGACAGTCTCTTAGATAAATGGTGTTGGGAAAATTGGATAGTCACATGCAAAATAATGAATCTGGACCACTATCTTTTGCCATCTACAAAAAACTCAAAATGGATTAGACTTGAATGTAGGACCTGAAACATAAAACTCCTAAAAGAAAACATAGGCAGTAAGCTCTTTGGTGTAGGTCTTGGCAAAAACAAAAGCCAAAGTAAACAAGTGGATTTGCATCAAACTAAAAAGCTTCTGCACACCAAAGGAAACCATCAACAAAATGAAAAGGCAACCTATGGAATGGGAAAATATATTTGCAAATCACATTATCTGATAAATGTCTAATATCTGAAATACATAAAGAATTCATACTACTCAGTAGCAAAACAAAACAAACAATCCAATACTAAAAAAATGAGCAAAAGATCCAAATAGACATTTTCCGAAAGAAGACCTACAGATGGCCAACAGACACATGAAAAGATGCTCTACATAATTAATCATCAGGGAAATGCAAATCAAAACCATAACAGGATATCCCCTCACACCTGTTAGAATGGATATTATCAAAAAAGACACAAGGAATAACAAATGTTGGCAAGGATGTGGAGAAAAGGGAATCCTCGTGCACAGTTTGTGGGAATGTAAATTTGGTGCAGCCACGGAAACAGTATGGAGGTTCCTCAAGAAATTAAAATTGAACTACCCTATGATCCAACAATTCCACTTCTATTTATCAAAACAACCACCACCAACAAAACAAACAACAACAAACAAAAACAAAACACTACTCGAAAAGATATGCACTTCACGTTCACTGCAGCATTATTTACGATAGCAAGATATGGAAACAATCTAAGTGTTCATGGATGGATAAGTGGGTAAGAAATCATGGTGTAAATATACACACTGGGATACGATATGAGCATAGTTTAGAGCAGCTCTCCCCAGGCCCTTTGCTTAGGAACCTGTCTCTGTTGGTATCACATCCAGCAGTTAGGCATCATTAATCGGTGGCTGATTTCTCGACTGTTTTCAACAATACCTTATGCCATAAATATACAAGTATGATACAATTAAATTTAAATCCCTCTGTAAGGATAGTTTTGGGGGGCAATATGTAGAGGTTTCTTTCTGACCCCAGGAAGACTCTTCTTGTCTTTTTCCCTGGCTCTCCTTGGTAAACTAGCCAGCCGGAGATTTATTACTCAGCTTTCATGGAGTCATTAGCTTCCTTTAAATCCTACACTGTTTCAGAGAGTACCTTTAGGCTGGATCTTTCCCATAATCTGTACCAGGTATAGCCAGTTCCACTGGGGAGAGCCTCAAAGCACTCTGCTCTTAGACCACCCCTTCACTGGGGCGAAATATGGGTCACTGCTCCAGAGCTGAGGACAGGGACAGTTACCTGCTTCTCTCAGTGACACTTCCGCATTATGATTAGGGTTCTGGGCTGGGCAGTAGCCTTTAGTCTTCCCAGCGCAGAACCTCTGCCCTATGAGTGAGCTTGGGTGAGGGCTTTGGGGCTCCAGTTTTCTTAGCTGGCCATCCCTGCAGTGGAGCCTCTGCCCTATGAGCAGGGGCTGGGTGCAGGAAAGAGCTCTTAACTTCCTGGTCATTCTTGCCTGGAATTTAGTCTCTGAAAAAGAGGGCTTTGGAGGGATTTAAAAAATGTTGGTGCCTTGTGCCTCTTGGGGGGTACCGTAGGCTTTGCTTGAGCCTGGGGAACTGGGAGCCCCATCTTCTTGGACATACCCACCCAGACTGGAGCTTCCCTCATGCTGATCCAGTGCGGATGCGGATAGACAGGAAGTAGCTCATGGCACAAGTGCTCCAGATTGTGTTCGTACCAAAATTTAGTAGATTTTCTTGAACAAATGTTTCCTTATTTGCTGTTTGCTCTTCGGACAATTTCCAGAGATTGTAAGTGGTAATGTTCACCAGTTATGACTGTTTCACTCTGAGTGGATCCAAGGAGATCCTCATGCTGCCAATTCAGAAGTTATCTTTAAGATTTAATTTTTAATTATTTATTCCTAGCTTAATAGTGCGTGTTAAATGTTTATCAGTCATAGTCCATCCTTCCTGTGCTATGTGCTATGGACCTTTGGGGCTAGTATTTATGTGAGATTTTTGAATTAATATTTATAAGTAAATTTGTTAGTTTTCTCTATGCTACTTTTGACAGGTCTTAATATTGATGTAATATTTACTTTATAAAAGAACTTGGCTTAAATGTATACAGTGATGTACGTCAATTATTTCTCAACAAAACTAGGGGGGCAGACCCTACTTGGAATAATTTCCTTTTTTCTCTATGCTCCAGAAAAGTTTTTATAGTTTTACTGTAAAACTCACTGAACCTGGTGCTGTCTTAGGACTAGAACTTTTTTTTTTTAAGATTTTATTTATTTATTAGTCAGAGAGAGAGAGAGAGCACAGGCAGACAAAGTGGCAGGCAGAGGCAGAGGGAGAAGCAGGCTCCCTGCCAAGCAAGGAGCCCAATGTGGGACTCGATCCCAGGACGCTAGGATCATGACCTGAGCCAAAGGCAGCCGCTTAACCAACTGAGCCACCCAGGCGTCCCTTAGGACTAGAACTTTGACAATTCTTCTGTTTCTTCTCTGTCTGCAGCAGAGATTTCTCACCGTCCACCCAACATCCATTTTCCTTCTCCTCTGCAGAGCCATGTCCTGATTCTAACTGGAATACAGGACAATGTTTTGCAGCCTCCCAAGCAGCTGGCCGTGGCCTTGAGACTACAGCCCAGTCAATGTGGCTGTGGAAGTGCTGTGGGGCTCTCAGCTAAGGGCCTACAGGGAGTTGGCTCAGCTAGGACTAGAATTCTTTCATTCTTCTTTTCTTACCCCTTTACTCTTATACTGTACTCTTATACTTATACTGTATATACTCTTATACTGTAGATGTGGCTGCTGGAGATCTAGCAGCCTCACTGGATCTTAAGTTGATCCTGAGAAATGTCAGCAGACACCGCAGCAGTTTAACAGAAACGTATAAGCCTATAGCCCTGGAAACAACGTGTGTGTGTGTGTGTGTGTATCTCCCTGTATGACACAATGGAACTGCCATAGCTGTCCTAAACTATCCGTCTCTATACTTCTTTTATAAAAAAGAAAAATGAAGTTTTATTTAAGCCACTATTACTTGGACTGTTTTATCATATTTAATCAAACCTGATTCTAAGAAATATGTAGTCTCTTTAAATTTTCTGACCTTTCTGAAGTTAATTTTAGTAATTTGTAATTTTACAGAAGATCATATGTTAGCATGGCCAACTGCTGCAAGTAAATAATAAAGCATAACAAATGAAAATTTAATAGCTGAGCTCCAAAGAAAGAACAGTAAATTCCCTGGCGCCAGAAGTGAGGAGGGAACCTGCAGGTACCGTGCCAGGTTGTGAAATGGCACTGAAGAAACCTTCAGAGATCCTGTGCCTGGACACAGGCCACCAGTAAGGCAGTGTACTGAGCTAGCTATTTCTCTTTCTTAAAGATCTTATATTTATTTGAGAGAGAGAGAAAGCATGAGTGGTGGGGAAGGGCAGAGAGAGGGAGAAGCAGACTCCTCACTGAGCAGGAAGCCCAATGCAGGAGTTGATCCCAAGATCATGACCTGATCTGAAAGCAGACGCTTACCGAGTGAGCCAAGGTGTCCCTACCTATTTCTGTGTAACACAGTACTTCAAAACTCAGTGGCTTGAAACGATATTTATTATCTTCCACAATTCCAATCGTTCAGGAACTCAGGAATACAGGAAGAAGGTAATTCTAGCTTAGGGTCTTCCACGGGGTTCCAGTCAAGGCTCAGCCAAGGCTGCTGTTGTCCTGGACCAGGGCCGGAGGACTTCCTCCCAACAGAGTTCGCTAGCACCGCCGGCCTGCAGGAGGCCTCAGTTCTCTCAGGGCCTGTCCCCCGCCCCCACCGCCCCCCACTGAGTGCAAGGGCATGGCAGCTCGCTTCTCTCCGGGAACGAGCTGAGAGGCAGCTGGACGCCCGTTCCTCCATGATCTAAGATCTAGCCTCGGTGTCACACCCCACTCCCCAATCTGGCCGGGAGAAGTGACAAGTCGGCTCACACAGTGTGGGGTTCCCATTTCTGCGTGTGAGGAACGTGCAAGCGACCAGTCTGTCCCGAACACTGAAACATCAGTAACTCTTCTGGATGCAGGAGACAGGGGAGGACATGGCAAACTGCGGACCCGCGGCTGGAGAGACCGATGAATCCAGGGAGGGAAGGTGCGGGAAGCAGAACTCAAGAGTAGGGATGTGCGCCACCAAGCGAGGGCAGGAATGCCGGAACCTGAATGGAGGCACGGCCGGAGGCTCCATGTGGGCAACTCTGAGAGTTGGTAAAAACTCCAGGGAGCTCCAGTCACAGGGCGGCCCCCTCAGTACTGTGTGTTTTACCTCCAGGAGCGTGACCGTTTCCACAGGAAACAGCAGAGAAAAACGCCCCTGTGCTTCCAGCTGGAGGAGAGGAAAGGGAACCATTTTTAGTTATGCCAGAGCATCCTGTTCTTTTCAATAAAGCTGCCTTCGGGGGAAACCGGTTAACCCGAGCCTAACCTGCTGGGGAGCCATCAGATCCTCCCTGACCTGGGGGAAGACAGATCCCCAATTCGGCCGGCTCTAGCCTTCCTTGTGGGAAAAGGGAATCACCAGTCACAGCCACCACGTCCCACTGAAGATAAGAGGACACTAAGGAACACTTGTGAAGTTCAGTCTAGACACAAAGGTTCACTGAGAGCAAAATTCAACTGAGTACCTTTTAAAGATCTTATTGGCTGTATTCAGCAATCCCTGAATTGGGCAGCACCCCGTGTATCAGAGGGAGAGGAGCCGTGCAAACTGGAAGATTAAACGCACAGGGTCTCTGGACAAGGAAGCTACTCTGGGCAGAAAAAGTGGGTTGGTCATTCCTGGGAAAGATTCCTGTAGGGGCGACAGGCACCTACCAGGCACATTCCCTAACCAGCCCTGACCAGCTGATTCCTGATCGACTGGTTTACTTGTGATTCCAGTTGAGGAGAGCCAAATGGTATTTAAGTTGCATCTCAGTTTGAGGATGTGAGGCTTAGCATAGGTGACTGCATCTGGGGCCAGCTGTCTTATCGGTTTTTTTTAAGGTTTTATTTATTTATTTGAAAGAGAAAGCACAAGCAGGGGGAGCAGCAGGCAGAGAGAGATGCAGATTCTCTGCTGTGTAAGGAGACCCACACGGGGCTTGATCCCAGGAGCCTGAAATCATGACCAGAGCTTAAGCGAGATGCTTAACTGAGCCACCCAGGCACCCCTGTTTGGTTTTTAGTAAGAGAATACTTTTGGGGCACCTGGGTGGCTCAGTTGGTTAAGTGACCGACTCTTGATTCAGCTCAGGTCATGCTCCAGGGTCATGGGACTGAGCTCCAACTCAGGCTCTGTGCTGACTGTAGAGTCTGCTTGGGATTCTCTCTGCCCCTCCCCCCAACTCTCTCCACCCTGCCCATGCGTGTGCTAAGACAAATAAATAAATAAATAAAAATAATATAAAATAATAATAGACTGCTTCCCACACCTTGCCACCACATTGCTAAAGGCTATTTTAAAACACTTACTTCTACTTAGCACATCTTGTCTGGCTCTCAAGAAAAAAAGGACAAGACATAACAAAAGGTAAAAACATAATTTGAAAAGACGGCACAAACATCAGAACGACACATGGCAGGAATGCGGAAATTATCAGACCATGAATTTAAAAGAACTGTGAAAAATACGCTCAGGGCTCTAGCAGAGAAAGCAGACAGTGTGCAAGAAGGTGCACCGGCAATGTCAGCAGACAGATGGAAATCTGAGGAAAGAACCAAAAAAGCAGCACTAGACATGAAAAGCGCTGTAACAAAACTGAAGAGTGCCTTTAATGGGCTCCCTAGAAAACTGGGCACAGATGAGGAAGGAATCTCTGAACCAGAGGATAAATTCAGCTGACACTCAAGGAGAATGGAATTAGACTCTACGTTTGGCAGGCAGGAGTGTAAGGGAATTTGTAGATATATGTTACAACCACAACAAACGGTGCATCTGGGTGGCTCCATCGGTAAAGCCTCTGCCTTCAGCTCACGGTTCAGGTCATGATCTCGGGGTCCTGGATCAAGCCCCCATCAGGCTCTCTGCTCCATGGGGGTTCTGCTTCTCCCTCTCCCTCTGTCTCTCCCCTCCCCTTGCTCGTTCTCTCTTTCTCTCTCAAATAAATAAATAATCTTTAAAAAAGAAAAAAAAAAAAAGAACAACCCCATAGTGACACTTCATGCCCTAGAACACAGGGCACTTCCACAGATAAACAAAATAATCTGTCTTGAGAATGAGCAATGGCAGAAAATAACGGACCACAGGAGTAAGCATTTACCCTGGAAAAAGTCTGCAGAAACGAGCAGCAGAGTTGGCTCACTAAGAGCCTCAGATACATAATGATCTGAGGAAATAGTAAGATGCATTTAGAACATTTAACTATTTTTTAGGCCCCTAGAAGCCATAAATGGAAGAACAGGATATAAAGTGAGAAGAGCAGACTGATTTGAAAAAAATCAAATAAAACATTAGGAAATGAAACATATAGGCATTGAGATGAAAATCTATGTGAAATAAACAACATACTAAATATAGCTCATGGAAAATAAGTAAACTGTAAAGCTGATCTGAAGACACAGATCACAGAGAGATGAAGATCAGCAAAACACAATGGGAGTGAGACCCGGCCGAAGCGTGAGAAAGCCCAGTCCCCACGAGTAACAGGAGAGCCAAGAGAACTCTGAGGGAGAGGCTGGCTGAGAGTTGCAGGAACTGATGAAGACCTAAATCTCAAGTTGGAAGAAGCACTTCAAAGTGCTGAAAGAAAAGAACTGGCAGCGTTCCAAGCAGACAGTTCCGGAGGGCTCTCTCACTGCAAATACACGGAAACCAACACTCAAGGGAGAGAGTAAATGAAAACATGTTCACCCAAAGCCTAAAGGAACCCACCATTGCCAAATCTTTAAGAAAGCCTCAGTGAGCAAAACCAATGTGTTAGGGGCACCTGGGTGGCTCAGTGGGTTAAGCCTCTGCCTTTGGCTCAGGTCATGATCTCAGGGTCCTAGGATCGAGCCCCACATCGGGCTCTCTGCTCAGCAGGGAGCCTGCTTCCTCCTCTCTCTCTCTGCCTGCCTCTCTGCCTACTTGTGATCTCCCTCTCTCTGTCAAAAACATTAAAAAAAAAAAAAACAAAAAACGAATGTGTTAGAACACAATGTGAAAATCTAATTAGTCACTGATTATAAAAACCCAGTAATAATAATTATAGTGACAAGGTCAACTTGAGGTCAAGTGTAACTAAAATACTAATCAAGGGTTGTAGCTCCTGGGAGGCATTCAGGTTTTGTGCAACATCACACAGAAGGGCACACACACAGATTAGTCTCATAATCTCTTAAATCAGGTGGGCATACTGAAATTTTATGTGTCACCAGTAAAAAGAAAGACTAAAAATATATAATTTTCAAACATGTAAATGGGAGAAAGGGAAGAAAATATAAATTAACCAACATAAAACAGGTACAGAGAAAAAATTAAAGAAAGATCATGGAAAAAGGAAAGGCAAAATTGGGTGGTAGCAATAAACTGATAATCATAATAAACACAATTGGATTAAACTGATGAATTAAAAGACAAGATTGAACATAAGAAATTTTATAAAGAGTTGGGGTACCTGGGTGGCTCAGTTGTTAAGCATCTACTTTCAACTCAGGTCATGATCCAGGGTCCTGTATCAGGCCCTACATCAGGTTCCCTGCTCCCTGCTCAGTGGGGAGCCTGCTTCTCCCTCTCCCACTCCCCCTGCTTATGTTCCCTCTCTTGCTGTGTCTCTCTGCCAAATAAATAAATAAAATCTTTTTTTAAAAAAAGGGAATTTTACAAAGTCATTAAAATCAATTAAAAATTATAGTTCTTAGGAATGCAAATCTATGCAATAAAAGTACATAAACTGGAAAGCAAGAAATAATAAAATCAGGATTCAAGATAATGTCCTTTAACTGGGAAATGTGGGTGACAAAGATGAGGGATGCCGAGTGATTGCCCATACAGGTGTTTTTCAAGATCTTTTGTTTGTGTTAATAATGACACATTAATGAGTGCTACGTACTGAATTAACTATCTAACTAACTACCAAACTAATAAATCAAAAGCATGGCATTCATGGACCAACGATGAGTGTATGTCATGAATCATACCAAGGATTATAATTAATCCAGTTCTGTACACAGGCTCTCCTTATTTCCAAAAAGGAAATAATTTTATTTAAAAATAGAGGATGGGGGATGCCTGGGTGGTTCAGCTGGTTAAGTGGCTGCTTCGACTCAGGTCATGATCCCAGGGTCCTGGGATTGAGTCCCGCATCAGGCTCCTTGCTCAGCGAGGAGCCTGCTTCTCTCTCTGCCACTGCCTGCCACTCTGCCTGCTTGTGCGCTCTCTGACAAATAAATAAACAAAATCTTAAAAAAAATAAAAAAAATAGAAGTAGAGAATGGGAAAGAGACACTAGGCTAATATTCTCTAAAAGAAATTATTCATGACAAAGAATTCTTGCAAATGAGGAGGGAATATTCTGAATGTTATGAGGATAATTATCAGAAACACAAAGAAAATATTATTTTTTGGCAAATCATCAGATACATCCATTCAAAATTAGGAATAAGATAAGGATGACTAATAGTATGACTCCCGCCCCACACTGTGCTGGAGAGACTGGCTTGTGCATCACAATTAAAGAAAAAAGGAAAGGAAGAAATAAAACTCCTTATTCACAGTAACAGGATTATATAAACATACGGGTATGTTTAGTTCTCAGGCAGAGCTAAGAAACGTGATGTGTCAAGAGCAGCCACTGGACGCGGTGGGGCTGTGTAGTGGACTGAATGTTTGTGTGTCCCCCTCTTACACACATACGTTAAAATTAACTCCACGTGATGATATATTGACATGGGACCTTTGGGAGGTAATTAGGGTCAGACAAGGTCCTTAAGGGTGGGATTAGTGCCCTTTTAAGAAGCTTGCTCTCTGTCTTTGTCTCCGTCTGTCTCTGTCTCTGAGCCTCAGTTTGTCCGTCTTGTCTCTCTCCGTCCCTCCCTCCCCCAGGCACTTGAGAGAGGTGCTGTGAGCACAAAGGAAGGTGCAGTCATCTAAGCCTGAGCTGGTGCCCTGATGCGTACCTCCCAGTCTCCAGGACTGTGGGATACTTGGCTGCCATGTGAGCCTCCTGCCTGGCCAGCATCAGCCGGCCGGGTGGGGGTGGGGGGTGGGGGTGGGGTTTCAGTGTGTGTTGGGGAGACGCTGGGAGGGAGAACTCCTACACCAATTTGATAGAAAGACTGCTGCAGGGCAAATTCATGTTACATATGAACTAAACGCTCAGTTCAGGGAAAGCAGGGCATTCTACTCAGGACATAGCTTCACTTTTTCATATTAACTTACTTTTTTCTCTCTGCTCCCCTGATCCAAGTATGAATTTATTTCTAAAGCTCACATGACAGCAGTCTGTAATATACTTTTCTTAAAAAATGGAGGTAAAAGAAAAAGTCCCACAAGCATTTTAACTTGGGCGGTCTCTCACTGCTGTCCAACCCTCCTTTGGCCTTGTTAGAGATCATACTCACATTGAGTAATGATGTCACCTCTTGGAGAACGGGGAGAGCGGTCCGCGGTGCTGCGCCCCGCCCCACGCCCAGCCAGCGCTCCCCTCCCCTGGCCACCAGGAGTGACGACTTCCTGGGCCACCCACTCAGTAGAGAAAGGAGAGGCGGCCTCGGTGCAAGAAGGGGTGTCGGGAACCTGGGTGGTTCAATCAGTTAAGCAGCCGCCTTAGGCTCAGGTCAAATAAAACATTTTAGAAAATAAATAAATAAAGCACAAGCACCTTATGTGGCTGGTGACCCAACTCCGCGGCGGCCTTGGGCCTGGGACACAGACGGCGGGCAAAGCGCGGACGTGAGGGGCAAGCACGAGGGCCTGTCAGTGACCGCGCCCCGCGGACACAGCCGGGCGACCCCGGGAAGTGAAGCCCGAAGCCGGCTCTGCGGGAACGCGCACAAGGACGGCACAGCTTCCCGGCGGGCGGCGCTCCCGGAACCGGAAGCTGCGGCGACCCGCGCGGGCTGGGCCACGCAGGGGACAGGGACGCCGCAGCCCGTTTACCGAGGCCCGTCCGCAGAGCTCCGCGCTCGCCAGGAGCTCCGCCCGACACGGACCCTCAGGCCTGGGGCCCGGCCGGGCGACTTATCCCGCGCCCAGGAAGGTGTGGCCGCGCTCTCGAAGCCGGGACCTACGGGGGTGCGGGCAGGGCGGCCCGGGAGTGGGCGACGGACCCGAGGGAAAGCAGCAGCTCCAGACACCGCACCTCCCCTTCGGGTGCGCGCAGCCCGCAGGCCAGTTCTCGCTGGGAACGCGGCGGCACGCGAACCGGCCCGCGATCGGGAAGGCCGGCCACCAGCGACGACTAGACCGGCGCGGCCGCCGCGGGCGCCTTGTGATGGCGGCTGAGGTTGCAGCGGCGGTTGAAGCTCTTCCCGCACTGCGTGCACCGGTGAGGCCGCTCGCCCGTGTGGCTCCTCTGGTGCTCGATGAGGAACGAGCGCCGACCGTAGCTCTTGCCGCTCTGGGCGCACTGATGGGCCTCTCGGCCGTGTGGGTCCGCTGGTGCTGGATGAGACCCGCGCTCTGGCTGAAGGCCATGCCGCACTCCGCGCAGCGGTACCGCTTCCGTACGTTGTGGATCCCGCGGTGGTTGAAGAGACCCGAGCTCCGACTGAAGGTCTTCCCGCACTCCTTGCACTCATATGGCCTCTCCCCCGTGTGGATCCTCCGATGGCGAACAAGGCCTGCGCTCTGGGCGAAGCTCTTCCCACACGCGTCACACTTGTGCCTTCGCTCTCCTCGGAGGCCGCCCAGCACCCTGCTGCCCAACCCGCAGGGTCACCGGGTTCTCCATGTTGGGGGTCCTGGGGGGATTCCTCCAAAGTCCGTCCGTGAAATATTTCCCCATGGGACGCCACTGTCTTAGGACAGTCTTTTCTCAGCACCAGCTCTCTGTCAGCCTTGGTCATTGCATCTGAAACAGAGGAGATCAGGCAAATGTCATTTGTTTCCCGAGTCTATGGGAGGGTCACTGTGTGCACAGAAGGACAGGTGGCTCCAAACCTGACGTGGCCCCACATCGCAGAGCAGAGAGGAGGTTAGAAACAGCAGGGCTGGGGCGCCTGGATGGTTCAGTCCTAAGTGCCTTGGGCTCGGGTTGTGATCCCTGGGGTCTTGATTTCAAACCCCGCATTGGGCTCCCTACTCCGCAGGAAGCCTGCTTCTCCCTCTCCCACTCCCCCTGCTTGTGTTCCCTCTCTTTGCTGTCTCTCTCTCTGTCAAATAAATAAAGTCTTAAAAACAGCAGGGTCAGTGTGGTAACACCTTCCTCCAGGTAACAAGAAGTCTGGCCTCCTTGGCAAAATGTGGCTCAGTCCAACCTTACTTGGCCTGGGCCTGGAGAGAATTCTTTCTACGTCTTCATGGGGAGGTGTGGGTCAAGACCAGGATGGCTTCGCTTAGTTCTCCCTTAGAACTCCCTCACCATGGGGCACCTGGTGGCTCAGTGGGCTTAGGTCCGGGGTCCTTGGATTGAGCCCTGGATCAGGCTCCAGACTCAGCACAGAGTCTGCTCGAGATTCTCTCTGTCCCTTCACCCCTCCCCCATTCGCACACACGCTCTCTAAAAAGCAGGTAAATAAAATCTTAAAAAAAAAAAAAGCCCTCCCCTCTTTTAAAGTGGGGAGCCTCACAGTGACCAAGGGAAGTCACCCTGTACTTACGCATTCCTTTATGGGACAAGTATTCAATCCCACCACTCCAGGGGTGTCAGGAGTACTTGACAAGTGTGAAATCAGCACCGCCCCAGGTGTGTTCCCCACACACTTCACTGGCCCTGCTCAGGTGGCAGCAAGTCTGTCTCCCTCGTTCCTTCAAGTTTTCACTCAGCTCCCACTTCCTTACTTCTCCCTACTACTGCAATCAGCTCGCCCCCCACCGCACTCACAGTCTCCCTCCGCTGCTTCCGTTCTGCCTCATGCCACAGCTTGCCACCCTCTAACACCCTGCATCACCTCCCTTGCCACAGTCTAATCTCCATGATAGCAGGATCTTTCTGTTTTCTTCCTTGAATCATGGGTGGCAGAAGCAGTTTTCAATAAATATTTGTTGAACGAATAAAAGAAAGCATTAAGCCAGTCCTACTACGATGGCCTCAAATGACGGCCCAGGGACAGGCACCTGCAGCAAACACTCCCGACAGAACCGGCCCCTACTGGATACCGTCCAGCCAACCCCAGCAGACCTGGAGGAGTTGAAGGTAAGAATGGAGACAGACAGACCCAAACTGTCCAAACACCCTGGAACAGCTATCCCCGAGATGTGTTGGACTCCGCAGGTAGGACTGCTGGGGGAAGCCATCAGGAAGACATGACTGCCAAGTGACCCATGAGCTGGACCCTGACCACTGGAAGCTCCTCACTCTCTCCTCTGTCCTGGACTGTGAGTTCCACCTGACTGCCCCACTCCCAGGAGATACCCCAAGGCCAGTGACAGTGACAAGAGGACAACACCATCAGGATACTACACAAGACTGAAGCCAGATAAGGACTCTGCCGAAACTTTTAAGATGGGTGTGGAGAGTTACTTACGCTGCTGCTAACCAGAAGAGCCTCCCGTGTAAGCCTCCTTTGCTTATTAAAACCACTGCCTGCTGCTGTCTTTGGTCTCTACCTGCCCCCCACAGGAGGGGGCTGGTTTCAGCTTACTCCTGGGAAGCTCTCAAAAAGCCTGTGCACCAACAGATTTCTTCCTTGCAAACCAGAGAGCCCAAGATCAGCCTCCAGCCCTCCTCTTTTTACCAAAACATCCAGCTCTTTCTCCCACATCTGACTACTGTCCCTCACACACCTGAACAGGAACCTCTGCAGACTCCTCTGTTGCTAGACCATGTTCTCCTGCTCCTTTTGGCTGGTGGATGACAACAGGTCTGGAAAACAGAAATGCATCTGCAGAGAAGTAACGGGCCACGAGTAGGATCAGGACTGCCCTTCTGCCTTCACACTTACATTTGAAATGTACAAGAGAACTGTGTAGAATATAAAAACAAAGACACTTCTCACCTTCTATTACCATTTACACAGCCTCCGGTGACTCACAAAGTACCGTGCACTGTTTTCAAACTAACATACCACAAAACCCCCTGAGGTTATTACCCCACCTCCTGAAAGAATTGAATAGCAAATAAAAGGTAAACACATAGCATGACAGACTCTGCATGTATGCAGAGAAAGTCTGGAAAATACACAGCAATTTGACAAGGGTGTTACTCCTGGGGAATAAAATTTAGGGAACTTTCATGTTTTACTATATAAACTGCTATATTATTTGGATTTTTTTTTACCATCAGTAGTTCTAAAAGGAACTCAAATTCAGTGATACAAAGTAACCTTACATGCTGCTTAGTTAAAATAAAAATGAAGAGCTGGAACTTGGATTCAGTCCTTTTGATCTCAAACACTATGTCGCTATGCAAAACTGGCTTTTCCTGAAGACACAGATGTGCAATGATAGTCCTGTAAGAGAACTCTGATTTGTAGATGCCCTCTGGACACTCTCCTGCGGCCACCGGAAATGCTTAATGGATGACTGGATAGAGGGAGGGAGTGATGGACAGACAGAAGGAAGGACTGGAGGAAGGACTTGCTCAGATGGGCTTCCTGAAAGAAGGGGCTCCCAGTAGGGTTCAGAAGGCAGAAGAAAGGAAATGATGGCTGGAAAATAAAAAGCACAAGTTCACGGGGAGATAAGGAAGAAACAAAAGAAGAAATTACAAAGATGTTCATGAAGGAGGAAAATGAAACCAAAGGATTTTTAAACAGACGTATTTATTTTATATATATATAGAGAGAGAGAGAGAGGGCACAAGCGTGGGAAGGGGCAGAGGGAGAGAGAGAGAAAATCTCCAGCAGACTCCCCGTGGAGTATGGAGTGTAGGGGCCTGATTAGGCAGAGGTACTGTAAACCCCGGATATAGGGGCGGGCCAGGCCAGATAGCCGTATTCAGTCAGAGGGGTGTGCATATATTAACTGTGGTAGGTTGAAATCCGATTGGCCACCTGTGTGTGGGCGGGGCTCAGCCACCTCTATAAAAGATGGTCTGTGAGGCTGGATGGAGGACAGTATTTTTTTTTTAGCAAGAGCCCTGCACCACCGCGAGCTGTAACACGAGCGGCGCCGTAACATGAGCGGCGCTGCCCCGTGCACCGCCCAGTGCACCGCCCAGAGCAGCAGCGGCAGCAGCGCCACAGCAAGCGGCACCGCCTTGTGCACCAGAGCAGCAGCGGCAGCGGCGCCGCCTTGAGCTGTAACATGAGCGGCGCCGCCCCGTGCACCATCGCGAGCAGCAGCAGCGGCGCCACAGCCAGCGGCATCGCCCCGTGCACCGCCCAGAGCAGCAGCGGCAGCGGCGCCACAGCGAGCGGCATCGCCCCGTGCACCACCGCGAGCAGCAGCGGCAGCGGCGCCACAGCCAGCGGCATCGCCCCGTGCACCGCCCAGAGCAGCAGCGGCAGCGGCGCCACAGCGAACGGCACTGCCTCGTGCACCAGAGCAGCAGCAGCAGCGGGGCCGCCTTGAGCCGTAACACGAGCGGTGCCGCCCCGTGCACCACCACGAGCAGCAGCAGCAGCGGCGCCACAGCCAGCGGCATCGCCCCATGCACCACCGCGAGCAGCAGCGGCAGCGGCGCCACAGCCAGCGGCATCGCCCCGTGCACCACCGGGAGCAGCAGCGGCAGCAGCGCCACAGCGAGCGGCATTTCCCTGTGCACCACCGGGAGCAGCAGCGGCAGCAGCGCCACAGTGAGCGGCACCCCCTCCTGCACCAGAGCAGCAGCGGCGGCGGGGCAGCCTTGAGCTGTAACACGAGCGGTGCCACCCCGTGCACCACTGCGAGCGGCAGCGGCGCCACAGCGAGCGGCATCGCCCCGTGCACCGCCCAGAGCAGCAGCGGTGGCGGCGCCACCTCAAGCGGCATCGCCCCCTGCACCGCACCGCCCAGAGCAGCAGCAGCAGCGGCGCCAACTCCAGCGGCATCGCCCCGTGCACCGCCAAGAGCAGCAGCGGCAGCAGCGCCACCGCGAGCAGCACCGCCCAGAGCAGCAGCAGCAGCAGCACCACTGCGATGCCACGAGCGATGCCATCCTGAGCCAGAGTATCAGCAGCAGCGCCGCCGCAAGCAGCCACGCCACCTCGGGCAGCGCCGCCATGAGGAGCAGCCTCTCAAGAGCCAACGGTGCAGCCATGCCGGGAGTGGGTCTGTGGTACAGTGAGGGTGAGGCAGGGAGCCTCCAGGGGGGACCCCAGCGACTGGGAGGTGGTGGTCCCCAGCAAGACTCGGGCACCTACCAGTCGGTTTGGTTTCTAATGCAGTTTGGTTTCTAATGCAGTTTGGTTTCTGATGCAGTTTGGTTTCTGATGCATGGCGCGAAATAAAACTTTGCTTGATTTTCGCTTTGTGTCAGTCTCGTTCCTTTGATCACGGACCCTAACATGGAGCCCTGAGATCATGACCTGAGCAGAAATCAAGAATGGACATTTAATGGACTGAGCCACCCAGGCGCCCAGAAACCAAAGGACTTTCAATCGGATGAGTTCAGAGGAGCCAGAGGAAGGTCTGCTGAGTAACAGAAGTCACTCAGAAATATCTTTTTAATTTAAGTCAACAGATATGTTCCAAATGGCAGAAATCTGGGATAACCATACGACCGCCAGGGCACACAGAATAAACAGGCGGGAGGCGCGCAGCAAGGGAAGCCTGGCTTTGCTCCGCAGGGGGATGGCGGAAAACCGGACCAGCAGGCGCACTGCACACGGACCGCTGGACGGCCAAGCCTCAGTAAGAGGTGACGACAACGGCCGGTGTGACAAATCAGACGGAAGCTGCGGCGGGAACGGCCAGGACGGGAAGGCAGCTGGCGCGGCCCCATGTGCCCAGGACGGCACCCACCACGACGTGCCCCGCCAGGAAGCGGCAGAGGCTGGTTCCACTGGACTCCCCCACGCCGTCTGCCAGCCACGAAGCGTGCTTATGGCGTCCCCCCGCGGCGCCGGCCAGACTGACAAGGGCAGCCAGAGAATCGGCTTGCCAAGTGCCTTCCGTCCGCTGGTAGCGTTCAGCGCTACAACCCCCTTCCGTGGTGCGCACGTGCTTGACAGTTGTCTCAGCTTTCTCCCGCCCAGTCACGTGACGCAGCCCGCCTGTATTTAGAACTAGGGGCTTTTAGGAAAGTAATTCAGGTAATTCAGGGCCCTGATCCAACAGGATTGATGTCCTTAAAACGGGAAGAAAAACCAGAGCTTTCTCTCCCTCCCACTCTCTCCCTCTCTCACTCCCTCACTTCTCCCCTCCCCCACCCCAAGAGACACCTGCCCAGAGAAAGGCACCTGTGAGAACAAAGCAAGAAGGCAGCGTCACCAAGAAGGAAGACAGGTCTCACCAATAGCCCACCCTGCAAGCACCGTGATCTTGGACATCAGCCTCCAGAACTGTGAGAAGATAAATGTCTGAGAAGATAAATGGTGTGTGTTAGTCTATTACGAGCGCCCGAGCAGACTAAGGGGGTGCTATGATCAACCCCATTCTGGAGATGAGGGAACTGAGAGCAAATGGTTAAGTGACCCACCCACGTACCAGCAGCTTCCAGAGGCAAAGCCAGGATCTGATCCTGTCTATACAGCGATTCTCTAAAGCTTCTCCCCATAGTGATTCCTGGAGGCCTCCCTGAGCTGCCATGTGCCAGGAGACCAGAGAGCCTCCAGGATGGGACTGGGCCAGGGATCCTGAGCGTGAGGTAAGGGGACACAGTGAGCGCACTGTGCACCAGAAACAAGGAGCATTGCTTCACCTGGCAAAGGGACTTCTGATCACCTGGCTCCTTGGGTCTGGGCTTTTTATTTGTTTTTGCTTGGGGAGGCGGGTAGGGAGGGCTGCTCAGCACCAGAAAAATCCTGTCCCTCACCTGTCTCTCCAACAGCGTGGGGCTGCCGAGCAGTGTCACAGGTAAGCTGGGACTCCTCAGGCCCGGACTGGAGGCTCAGTGAAGTCGGCGCTCCCAGAGGCACTTCTTCAGAGAGGACTTCTTGCCCCTGTGTGTTGGCCACCACCTGGGAACAAAGAGATGAAATTTGTCTTCCTGGAAAGTACCAGGAAGCAGGGTTAGAGTTAGTCAAGGGGATACAAAACAACACATTCAAGGGTCATGCACATACACTTTTTCCTGGCAGATCTCCCTTTCTACCTCAAGTTGTGGTTCATCAAGCTCGCTCTCCAGATCCTCCAGCAAAATCACAGCCTCTTCCCCGCTCTCCGGGCAGTGCTCCCGCACCCAGGGCTGCAGCTCCGTGGGCAGGATGGTCAGGAACTGCTCCAGCACCAGCAGCTCCACGATCTGCTCCTTCGTGCTCACATGTGGCCTCAACCACTGGCGGCAGAGTTCCTGGAGTCGGGTGAGGGCCTCCTTGGGTCCAGGGGTCTCCTGGTAGCACAGCTGTCGAAAGCGCCTTCGGAAAATTTCCCTCCCCATAAGATTGCTAGGTTTCAGCCTGGACTCCTGCATTCGGACACGACTTTCCATCTCCACTTTGACTGTCAGAAGTTCTTCCCAAACTTCAGGAGCTTGCCCACCCAAGGGGAAAACCTCCTTTGAGTCTGTATTCATCTTGTCCTTGAAGAATTTAGAAAGCACCCTCCAGCTGGAGCTATATTTTAGAAACACCTTTAAAGTTTCCCTCCTAAGCAGTAAAAACCATCATTTACATAGAAAAATGGCAATAGCTAATGATGGGCCCTGATTATGCAAACAACCGTCTTAGGTCCCAGGGCTCTTCACTGAAAGTAAAGTCACTTGGTGACCAAAGGATGGGAAGAATGGGAAACATAAGACTGTAATGTGCAAAAAGCATGCACTTTCAAGTCACTCAGAACTGGGTTTTATTCTGGCTCTAACATTTACTAATTGTGTGATCATCAGCCAATTTCTTATCTTCCTTCAATCTCAGTCTCTCAAAGTGAAGAAACAGCAACGGAGAATGCTCATGGAGAAATCAGGGGCCAAACAGTTCACTCAGAATGGTTAAAAAGCTCACACATTATGTAAAAGTGAAATTAGACAAAGTATTCGTGTCTTTGATCAATGAATGAACTTACTTTCATGGGACTCATGCTTTCAATACCATACCACGGTTAATGCTCACACGACCCTCTGCAGTTTGATTAACAACCACTATTGCAGGAGATAGGAAAGGGAGGTCAGGGGAAGTTAAGTACGTTGCCTAAGGTCAAGTTCTTTGTGAGGACAGTCCTCAGAATCCACAGAAGCCCAGGTAGTGCGGGCGACCCAGGAAGCCTGTGGGTCTGCACAATGTCAGCAAGGGCAGCCCCAAAGCTGAATTCCCGCTGGACAGGCGCTGTGGTGGACACGCAGGGAGCGGGCCCTGGGCACAGGGGTGGGAACAGGACAGGGAGCCCAGGAGCACGCATCCCCAACAGGCTCCCCGTGAGTGCGCGCGCGCCAGGGCTGCAGGATCCTGCACCCAAAATCAACCCGCTCACAGCGCTTCAACCCGCTCTCAGAACCAAAAGCTGAGGGACTGAACGTTCTACTCTGTGCTTCCCTTCCCCGTCCCCGAGGCTGTCAGACTCCAGGCGTCTCCTGCCCAGTCCGACCTGCGGGCCGCTACTCCAGGGGGCGGCCCTCCAGCCCCGCGTTCCTCCCAGACCCTGCCCGCGCGTCTCCCCAAGCCGGGACGACGCGCCCTCTGCGGGGAAGGCTCCCCTTCCACGGCCCCCTCCCTGCCACGCCCGTCCGCCCAGGGGTCCCAGCGCCGACCCACGAGAACTGAACGAGGCCGGGAAGCGGAGAGCCCAGCGAGGCGTCGGCCAGAGCGCGCCAGCCGGAACAACGCGCCGCAGCGAGGAGGCCGCCTGCCGCGCGGGGCGCTCGGGGCGGGAGCACTTCCGGGCCGCTCTAGGCTCCCGCGTCTCGTCTCCCGCCTCCCGCGGCGGAGCACGTGGTTGGAATTTCGCGCGCGGGCGCGCGGAGCACACGTTTCAAACGGAAGGAACGCTTGCCCCGACGCCATTAACTTGAAAATGCTTATTTAAAA
Organism: Meles meles; assembly: GCF_922984935.1. Classification (NCBI taxonomy): domain Eukaryota; kingdom Metazoa; phylum Chordata; class Mammalia; order Carnivora; family Mustelidae; genus Meles; species Meles meles. Next base: position 153,397,453 of record NC_060070.1, on the reverse strand, counting down.
AAAAAAAAAAAGAATACATTACCTGTGATTTTTTTTGAAATCTCAAGCAATGCCAAAATCAATAAAGCAAAAGGTGAAATCCCATCTTGTCCCTCCTTCGTCCCACCTGCCTGAGGTGGACTCTGTCACGGTTAGCTGGGGGTTCGCGGGTGTAATTCCATCTCTCTCTCAGACAGCAGATAGACAGGCATGAAGCTATTTTACATTTAGCTTTTTCCCCACTTACTTTTCCGTTTTCGGTTCGCGTACCTTAGACGTCTTTATTGCTCATGTAGGTCTCTTTTGGTAGCTGCGTGATAGTACATCAAGCGCAGGTACTGCGATTTATTTGTCTAGGCCCGAGGTATTGGTAGACCTTCCTCCTTCCTCCCTAACTTCCTTCCTTCTTTCCTTCCTTCTGCTTTCCTTCTTGGCTTTGTTCCTCTTTCCTTCATTTTTTGCTACGGAAGTCTCTTGCATTTTTATCAGGAATACAAAATCAGTCCCAACTCAACTAAATTAACCTTATTGATACAAAAGAGCATAATTATTAGTACTGTTAGTCATCAATTTTATCATGCCAACCAGAATGACAGCTTTGCACAAACTATGTTTTGTTTTTAACAGAACCTTATTATTTTATCACAGCAGTAAGAAAGTATCTTGCATGTTAGTGTAAATCTGATGCAGCGTTTTAACTCCCAAACCATATCTTTGTAAATTTCTGTGGTTGTTTTCTTCAAACTAGCCATCTGAGGGCATTAAATAGGTCGTTTCATTCTTTATTTTTTTTTTATCATGAAAAAACTGTATTTAGATTTAGCCAGCTGGACTCAGTTTAGATGATCCCAATTTTGTTGGCAACATCCAAAGCATCATAGTCAGGGGCCAGTCAAACGTATGCCTTCTTCTCTCCATCAGGCCTGATTAAGGTGTTGACCTTGGCTACATCAATGTCATAGAGCTTCTTCACAACCTGTTTGATCTGGTGCTTGTTGGCATTGACATCCACAATGAACACAAGTGTGTTGTCTTCTATTTTCTTCATGGCTGACTCAGTAGTCAGGGGGAACTTGATTATGGCATAGTGATCAAGCTTGTTTCTCCTGGGGGCGCTCTTTCGAGGGTATTTGGGCTGCCTTCGGAGACGCAGAGTCTTGGGTCGTCCGAACATAGGTGATGTGCGGATCTTCTTTTTTTTTGTGACTGTGGAGGCCTTTCAGCACTGCTTTCTTGGCCTTCAAAGCCTTTGCTTTGGCTTCGGCTTTGGGAGGGGCAGGGGCTTCCTTCTTAGCTTTCGGCACCATCTTCATAAAAGGACTCATTCTTTATTTTAACTTCTTCTAAATATCCAATAACTGCATAATCATTAAGAGTACCAGCATGGAGAAGATACACTGGAAATCTTGATCACCTTCTTCAACACACTCCCAAAGCCCTCAGTATAAACTTTCCCAACAAAGTATATAATGACTGCAAATTTTCAGCTTTTCTTTAACTGGAATACCGTTCAAATATGTTATTCTCTTGCATTTTGGATGCCCACCTGTGACAAGTAAACTGTTTCTGTTTGCATGAAACTCTCAAGTGAGTCACTGATAGTTGACTAGGCTGTCTAACTGGATCCTGTATCTTTATTAAGTAGGTCAAGTATAGCACCCAGGCAGCCTCCACCCTAGGATCAAGTGGATAATGCATTGGATTTCCCTGTAGTTAAACAGCTCTGAGAAACACTGGCTTCCACTTGTCTGTTTGGAGGGAAATTCCCCTATAGCAGTACCCTGGTGATTGTCCTGGGACAAAAGGGATTATTTTTTACTTAGAATTGGGAATTCTGAAAATACTTAAAACACCACTCAGCTCAGACAACAAGAAATGCTGATTACAAGACTAAAAAGATTGAGTGTTACCTGAATCTGGGAACAGGTATATTGGGATATTGACTCTTCTGTGGGTTACATCATAAGCTTTAAAATATGAAGAAGGAGGAGGAGGAGGGCGTCGAGGAGAGGAGGAGGAGGAGAAGAAAAGGGAGGAGAAGGATAGAAGGGTAAGAATTAGAGAATTGTTAACAAAGAGATTGGGGGAACTAGCTGGTATGTAGATAGACCCAAGTCTAAAAATATGTGTGTGCCATATGAATCTTCACTAACCCCAGACAGTTTCAGTAAGTAAGTGGACAAGTTGATCTGCCCTGTGGATGTCACCAACCAATTCTAAACCCTAGGTATGATGTAATATACCCAGTGGGAATAGCAGTCACCCGGTGGCAAACTGATTACATTGAACCCTCTCAATGATGGAGAGAACAAAATATTCCTTCAAAGTAATAGACACTTGTTTTGGATTTTGAGTAGCTTTCCGTGCCTACCATGCTATCAGTATTGACTGGATGAAAGTCCCACTCGCACCAGTCCTAACTTAGCTGGGCATTAAAATGAAATGTCCACCCCTCCACCCCAGTCTGTACTTTCAACTGGGTTCTTGAAAGAATCCTTCTTTCCTGTCCTTTAGTGATACCTTGGGCAGATCCCATAGCTTTCTCATCAATTTTAAGTATTAAAGATCCCAATCAGTTTATTTTTAATTTGAAAATTTATTATCTATTGGATAAGTTATATGGACACAGATTCCCTCTGATTTTTCTCTTCAGTTGAGTTCAATAATGATATTGTAGTTCCATAGGAAAATGTCCTTATTTTTCAAAGTACTGAGGTATTCAACGGTATTATCTGTAATATCTATAATTTACCTCAAAATATTTAAGCAGAGGGAGAAAAGCAAATATGGCAAAATGAACAATTATAAATGTAGGTGAGTACACGGTGTTCATTATATGTTCCTTATATAAACATAAACCTTTGGGAGTAACTGGGTTTTTTAACTCAAATTTTCTTAAGACTATAACGAATTTCAGTCCACTTCAAGATTTGCCCCAGATGACCAGTGTGTTGGGATGCCACACCCCCAGCCGCTTCTCCTTTACCCATATGGGCAGCCACGTACCCAGCCCCAGAGCCAGAGTCACCACGCTGTCCAGTCCGGTGGCGGTCTCGGCCTCCAGAGGGACCATGCCCATAGGTAAATGGGGCAGCGTCTCGGCAGTGGGCGCAGCGGTGGGCTGACATTGACGAGAGCAGTGACAATCCTGCCCTCACCCCCTCCCTGGCCAATGCCCGCAGCGCCCCCCCCCCCCCCGGGGCTTTCTGCGCCCCAGCGAACAGCCTCTACACCACTGGGGACAAAGCCCATCTCAAGAGTGTGCAGCAGTGGGAACTGGTACCCATCAAGGTCCTGGAGGCGCGGCAGGTGAAGACCCGCTTCAAAACGCTGCTGAAGGCTCGGTCGCGGCAGCCCCGCAGCGGAGCCGGCCCCGCCTCCTGTCCGCACTCGCCGCAGGACTGAGGGGCTGATCAGACCCACAGGCCGCCGCCGGTGTCGGTGCTGGCGGCGCGGCTCCTGGACTCAGGCTCCCCGGTCCTGGTGAGCCCGGGGGACGGCTGGGTCGTCAGCGCCCAGCTCTTGTCGGATCCCCTCCACCGCGCTCGGGAAGGCTGCTGTGGCCTGGGCTAGGACGAGCGGCTTCAGCCACGGCAGGGCGCACGGGCCGGCGGGGCCGGGCGGCGGCTCACAGCCCGGCTCCTGCAGTTAGTGCTTGGACCGCGAGCTCCAGAGACACCTGCCGTTCCCCCTGGAGCTCGAGTGCAGCCTCTTCTACCTCAAGTTCCTTGGCTACTACCGCGCCCCCCGCTGCCTCCGGACCTCCCTGCTGGACTGGGCCTGGGAGCGCCAGGAGCCGGGGCTGCGGCGCGAGGAGAAGCGGGAGCGCAGGCCCCGCGGCCGTGCAGGCGGGTGTCGGGCGCCGTGCACGCGCCGAGCCGGAGGACGCCGTGTTCTGCCACGTACGCGCCCGAGGACACGGAGGTCCAGCTCCCTACGGCAACGGGTCCGGCCTGAAGGTGTGGGACTTCGACACCGGGAAGACGCTGGCCGGAGGGACTCTCCTGGGTCTGGGAGCTGGCCCAGCCTCGCCCGGCCCGGGGTCCCCAGAGGAGGGCCGCCCCAGAGCAGGCGCCGCGTGGTGGGGCCCTGCTGCGACAGCCTCCCGCCCAGCCCGACGCCACCCCACGCCAGCCCGAGGAGCCGCCGCGGCTGGAGATTGAGCTGGGCGGACCCGGACGTGGCACCCCCAGCTCCGCGCTGCTGTCCCGCGAGCCCGCCGCCGCCGCTCGCTGGGTGCGCACCTGCAGGAGGCCCCGGAGGGCTGCGCTCGGAAGCGCCCGGAACCGCGACCGCACGCGTCGGGTTCCCGCGGGGCAGCACCAGCACGAGAGCCAGCTCCAGACAGCCACAGCCGAGAGTGCGGCAGGCCCTACGGGGCACCCCGAAAAGAAGGGGGCCTTTGTGCTGGCCAAGCCCGAGCACCAGCTGCGCCGCGTTGACCACCGCGTGCATACGGAGTGCAACGGTGCCCCTGACCTGGCGCCCCCACCATGGGCGCCCCAGACGGTGGGCAAGGAGGCCTTCTGTGACGTGAAGACCCCGCGTTGCGTTTGTAACTTCTAAGGATGGAGGCCCCGCTCCCACCACCCCGCCGGCTCTAACTTTTTTGGTTTTGGGTGCGCGCGGGCCGGCACAGTCCCCGCGGCCGGCGGGTCAATAGGCCACCCGCGCCCAGGCCCTCCCGGGGTTAGTGGCGGCCCACCGGCGCCGGCCACGGGTTCCCCGAGCCAGAGTCTAAAAACAGAACCAACAGCAACAGAGATTTCCCCCAGATGAAGATGAAGATTTACCAGTTTGAAGAGTTTTCAGAATTTTATGGATTTTTGAAACTGGATAAGGGACGGTGGATATGTACCAGTCTTTGTCTCTTTCACTCTTTATATATTTAAACAATTTCAAAATTAAAAAAATTTAATTAAAAATCTTCATCCTACTCATAACCCCCAGCCACCTAATTTCATTCTGTAAAAACAGTCAAAACTTTAGATGTAGACTTTCGGAGATATTTTATGCATGAAGAAGCATATGTTTATACATTAATCTTCTCCCCAATATTGTACATGAATAGTAGAAAATGACGCCTACAGCCCCCTATTCTGTTCAACAATAAATCTTGGAAATTCTCCTAGAATTGGACACACAGATCTCCCTTTGTATTTTTGACAGTTGTAAAATACTCCATTATTACTTACAGATTTATTTACCCAGTCCTCTACTTATGAACAATTATGCTATTTCCAATTATTTTCTTTTTTTAAAAAAAGATTATTTATTTATTTATTTGACAGAGAGTGAGAGATCACGAGTAGGCAGAGAGGCAGGCAGAGAGGCAGGCAGAGAGGCAGGCAGAGAGGCAGGCAGAGAGGCAGGCAGAGAGAGAGGAGGAAGCAGGCTCCCTGCGGAGCAGAGAGCCCGATGTGGGGCTCGATCCCAGGACCCTGAGATCATGACCTGAGCCGAAGGCAGCGGCTTAATCCACTGAGCCACCCAGGCGCCCCATAAATTATTTTCTTTTTAAAAGATTTTACTTATTTATCTGACAAAGAGAGAGATCACAAGTAGGCAGAGAGGCAGGCAGAGAGAGAAGGGAAGCAGGCTCCCCGCTGAGCAGAGAGCCCCACACAGGACTGGAACCCAGGGCGCTGAGACCATGACCTGAGAGGAAGGCAGAGGCCTAACCCACTTAGCCACCCAGGTGCCCCTCCAATTATCTCCTATTTATAAGCAATACTGAGCTAAATCGTTTCCTACATGCAGCAGTTTATACATGTTAGTAAATCTCTAGGATAAACTAAAAGAATTTCTGAGTCAAAGAATATATGCAATTACAAAATTGATATATTCTACTAAATTGCTCTCCAAAGTAGTTATAAAATACATCTGAAACTAATATAACTGTGTTAACTATACCAGAATTAACATTTTTTCATAAATAAAACATCAGTAGTTACACAAATCTACAACTCTAGGGTGCCGGGCTGGCTCAGTCAGTTGAGTGCCCCCCTCTTGGTTTCACCTCAGGTAATGGTCTCAGGGTTGTGAGATCAAGCCCCTCAGTGGATCCTTGCGTCCAGCTCCCCGCTCAGTGGGGAGTCTTCTTGAGATTCTGCCCTCTGCCCCCCCTCAAATAAATAAATAAATCTTCTCTTTAAATAAATAAATCTTTTTAAAAATCTACAACTCGTCAGTGCCTGGTGGCTCAGTCGGTTAAACGGCTGCCTTCAGCTCAGGTCAGGATCTCAGGGTCCTGGGACTGAGCCGCATGAGGCTCCCTGCTCAGTGGAGAGCTGGCTTCTTCCTCTACTGCTCACCCTGCTTGTGCTCCCTCTCACACTCTCTCTCTCAAATAAATAAATAAAATCTTGGGGGGGAAAAGGACAGAGTTTTAGAAGTGGAACTCTGAGTGTTGATATATTAAGATATAATTTGCATACAGTAAAATTTACCTTTTTATGTGTTTGGTTGGGTGAGTTTGGACAAGCATGCATCATCCTGCAAAGACCAAGAAACATCTCCAGTACCCCAGGATCCCTTCTTGTTCCTCCCTTTTTAAAGTAGGCTCCATGCCTGGCTTGAGCGCAAACTCAGGACCCTGAGATAAATACTTGAGCCAGATCAAGACTAGGACACTTATACAACGTAACCAAATGAAGCACCCAGGCACCCCACTCCTTCCTCCCTTTTTAAATTTTTATTTCTTTCAAGATTTTACTTAATTACTTGACTGAGAGTGAGCACAAGCAGGCATGGGGGGCAGAGGGGGAGAAGCAGGGTCTCTACTGAACAGAGAGCAGGATCCAGGACCTGAGCCAAAGATTCAACCTACTGAGCCACCCAGGCGCCCCACTCCTTGCTCCTTTTTTTTTTTTTTTTAAGGTTTTATTTATTTGACAGAGAGAGAGACAGCGAGAGAGGGAACACAAGCAGGGGCAGTGGGAGAGGGAGAAGCAGGATTCCCACTGAGCAGGGAGCCCGATGCTGCGGAGCTCAATCCTAGGACCCTGGGATCATGACCCAAGCCGAAGGCAGACACTTAATAGCTGAGCCTCCCAGGCGCCCCCTTGCTCCTTTTTAATCAATCTCTCCTCCATCCCCAGCTCTGACAATCACTAATCTGATTTCTCACTTTTGCCTTTTCTGGGATGGAATCATACAGCATAAACATTCGAGTCTGGTTTCTAGTTTCTCTCTTAGCATACTATTTTTGAGATTCACCGATGCTGTAGCATGTATCGGTTGCTTGTCCTGTACATTGCTGAGTGAAATTCCACTGCATGGACATACCAGTTTGCATATCCATCCACCCGGTGACGGGCGTTTGGGTTGACTTCAGGTTTGGGTGATTATGAAGAAAACTGCTATCCACATTCACTTACAGATGGACATGTGTTTCCATTTCTCTTGAGTGAACGCCCAGGAGGAAGATGGTTGGGTTGTCAGGTTTGTGTTTAACTTCGTAAGAAACTGCCAAACTGACTTTTCCAAGTGACTGCACCACTTTGTATTCCCACTACGAGATATGACAGTTCCACCTGCTCCACATCCTCATCGACGTGTGGTATTGTTGCTTGAAAAAAATTATTTTAGCCATTATAGTAAGAGTATAGCTGTACTTTGTTGTGGTTTTAATTGAATTTCCCTTATAATTATGACACTGAAATATTTTCTGATGCTTATTTGGCATCTATATATTTTCTTTGCTAAAATCTAAAATAAAATCTCTTCCTCGTTTTAACAGAAGATGTAATTGTTTTCTCTTTTTTAAAGGTTTTATTTATTTATTTGACAGAGAGAGAGGGAGCACAAGCAGGAGGAGTGAGAGAGGGAGAAGCAGGCTTCCCCCAGAGCAGGGAGCCGGATGTCCGGCTTGATCCCAGGACCCTGGGATTATGACTGAGTTTGGACACAAGCCCTTTTTTTTTTTTTTAAATCAGATAGGTGCTTTGCAAATATTTCCTCCCAGTCTGAGGCTTGTCCTTTCGTTTGTATTAACAGTGCCTTTCAAATAACAGAAGCTTTCAACTTTGATAAAGTCAAGTTATCTATTTTTCTTTTATAGAGTGTCTTATTTTTAAAATATTTACCTAACTCAAAGTCATGAAGACTTTCTCTTATGCTTTCTATTAGAAATTCTAATGTTATATGTTTTCATTTTCATTTCCTCCGCCCCGCCCCGCCCCCCCCCCCCCCCCCCCCCCCCGTGGGCTGTCCAGTTGCTGCAGCACTGCGGGTTGTAAACACTCTCCCTCTCCGTCTGGAGGATTCCCCGAATCACCCGGGCATCTCTGATGAACATCAGTTGACCATACACGTACGACTCTGCTTCTGAAGTCTGATAACTATTAATTTAAATGGCGATAAATAACACGCCAGTTTGCCACCCCCCCAAAGGCCATTCTCCCACCAGACGTGCGCGACAGCGACTTCAGGGCAGGATCCCAGGTCCCCGGCCTCAGCGCAAGACCACCACGCTTACAACACTCGGGATTCCTAATCACTTCCTCCTTGTGCCTCTATTTAGACGGTGTGACAGCGCTAGGTCAAATAATTCTCCCCCTGAGAGGGTCGCACCAGCAGGTGTGGTCTGGTCTTCCCACTGCGTTGGTGGGGAGTGTCAATCTCTACAAGCCCAGGGGGAAACGCGGCGGTATCTCACAAGTGCGTGCGCCTGGAACACAGCGCGCCGCTTCTAGACGTCTGCGTGACAGAAGCAGACACACACACGTGCAAAATACTGCGTCTATGCAGACTTACACGTTTACTTCTTCTTATAAGTGCCAACTCCATATTGTCTTGTACTGTGTTCTTTTTCATGTAATGACATATCTTGAGAGCTTAATATTATATATCCATAGTTTGTTTCTGGAAGGATACTTGTGGGCTAATAATGTCCTCCCAGTGGGAAGCGTAACTGGTGACAAAACTTGCTGTATAGGTTTTTCTATTTTTTGAATCATGTGGCAGTAGAACTCATGGAAAATAGAAATAATACGGGCGCCTAGGTGGCTCAGGTCATGATGGGATCCAGCCCTGCATCGGGCTCTCTGCTCAGCAGGGAGCCTGCTTCCCTTCCTCTCTCTGCCTGCCTCTCTGCCTGCTTGTGATCTCTGTCTGTCAAATAAATAAATAAAATCTTAAAAAAAAATCTTAAAAAAATAGAAATAATAGGAGCACCCAGCTGTGTCAGTCAGTAGAGCATGAAGTTCTTGATGTTGAGGTTGTGAGTTCAAGTCCTGTGTTGGATAGTAAATTAACTAATTTAATTTAAAAAATAAAAATAGGGGCACCCGGGTGGCTCAGTCATTAAGCATCAGCCTTCGGCTCAGGTCATGATTTCAGGATCCCGATAGAGCCCTAGGTGGGGTGGGCTCCCTACCCGGAGGGAAGCCTGCTTCTCCCCCTCCCACTCCCCCTGGGGTGTTCCCTCTTTCTCTCTCTCTCTGTCAAGTAAATAAAAATCTTAAAAAAAAAAATAAAGTGAGAATAAAGGGTAATAGACGAAAATTGCAGTAGAGGTACCATTAGCTTGAAAAATGCCTTAAATAACCCGTGAGGTTTATTACATACAATTTTGTGTGCATTTCTCTGTAGTCAGTCTTATCAGTTTCTCTTTGTTAGGCAATATTTTTCTACGGTCCTCAATGGTTCAGTTGTTTCCTCAGTGGGGAATCCGGGCTAAGCAAAACTTGTAAAGGAATGAAAATTTGATGGGGGAACGAAACATGAACGAAATAAATCAATTAACAAGCATTCCGGCAGAGGAGAAGCGCTCCTGAAGAAGCAGGGAACAGGGAGGATTCTAAGCAGTTACTCAGCTGGGTGCAGAGTGAGGAATGGACTGTGAGAAAGCGCCTACTCGTCGTTCGGGATGGGCGGAACAAAAGGAGAGCACAGCCGACGAGGGTGGGACTCGAACCCACGCGTGCAGAGCACAATGGATTAGCAGTCCATCGCCTTAACCACTCGGCCACCTCGTCGCACGGAAGCCCCGCCTGTCAGGTATCTCTCTCCCCGCTGTCCTCCTCAAGTTGTGCCCCGGTACGTCCCATCGCCCTTTCCCTGGTTTACCGGCCACCACCACCGTCTGAGTCCGGTGTCCGGATTTAGCCCCAAACCGACCGCCAGGCAGTGGTGCGCGCGATCCTCCGCGAACAGCTGACCCCGGGCGCAGCCGCCGGCTCCCCCATGCCCGCCGCCCGCCGCTCGGGCCGCGCACCCCGCTTTCCCCGGACTCATTCCCGCCTCCGGAGCGCAACACGCCGCGCATTCCTGTTTTCCGGTGGCACTGGCCCTGCAGTCTCTTTTTATGCGGCTTATCCGCACTGTAGGCCTGGGCAGGGGTCTCCAAAGCCTCGGCAGCCGATGAGAACGAGTTAGGGGCAAAGCAGACCCGCGAGCGCCGCGCGGGGAAGAGTCCGCCCGCCTCCAGGCGCGCTAACCCGGCGCGGGCCAGCTCCGGAGCGGCGGGGGTGCGAGTCCCCGCGTCGGGAGCCGCACCCCGCACCACCGCGACCCTCCCACTCGTGAGACAAATCTTGCAAAATAATGATGCTTTTTGCCTCCCCGTGAAATCTCTTGGCTCTGTTCTCCGCTGCGTCGCAGGGACTCCTCTCCCGCGTTCAGCGAATTTCAAGTCACCTTCCGGCCGCCCGCAGCCGCCCCTTGGGCTGTCCGAAGCGCTACCGTCGCGCGTGTCGCGCTGAGCGGAGCGCACCCGCCAGCGCACACTCACCTTCGGAGACTCAAGGGCGAGCCCACGGCGCTCCAGGAGCCTCCGGACCGGTCCCAGCGGAGGCAGGGCGCGGTGGGCCGCGGGGCTCTCACAAGCACGAGTTTCCCTGAAGCTCTGTGCAGACCACGCTCCCCCCGCGGGACGGCAGGGAACACCGCATTTGTCTTGAGCATCTCATCACGCCACGTCCGGAGTAAGCAGACCATAACGACTGTTGAATGAAGGGATGAAATGTTCCGGATTTAATACAAAATCTGAGACTCAGAGACAAGTCCTTAGGAGATTTTCAATTAATTAAAACTTTTGGGTTAATACTCGTAGTTTTAAAAAAAATCATAAGGCTGTGATGATGATTAAATTAGATAAGATCAGTAAAATGCTTAGAAATTTGCCTTGCAAATAGTAATTGCTGTGGAAGTCATTTGACCTTGTAGTTGTTTTATGCTTAATAAAATAAACTAATGATTATATGAAATTATATTCACCAAGAAAAGAAAACTCAGTAGGAAAAAAAATAACAATAAAAAACCCCACCACATATGGTTCACAGAAGAAAATCAAATGATTGGAATGCTTGGCTGGCTCTGTGGGTTGAACACCTGCCTTCAGCTCAGGTCATGATCTTAGGGTCCTGGGATGGAGCCCCTTATCGGGGCTCCTTGCTCAGCGGGAACCTCTTCTCCCTTTGCCTTCTGTTCCCCCTGCTTGTATTATCCCTCTCTCTGACAAATAAATAAAATTTAAAAATAAAATATTAAAAAAGGAAAATCAAAATCATAACTGAAACGCTCCACCTCACTTACATATAAGGACGTGCCACTTAAAACAAGATCTCACCCTCCCTCCCTTACTCCCACTTTAGATTTCTGAAATGCTGTCCACGCAGCTGTTAATGAGCTCAACCACACTGAAAGAAAATTGCAAATGATCTAGTAAATTTTACAAAGTTCATACCCTTCCTTAACCCAGCAGTCAACCCACTAATAGATTATGCTAGAGAAATACCAACACTAGTGTGAAAAATATGTATATACATACACATAGGTTACCCATTGTACAAAGGGGCACTCCTGCTGATAGTTAAATGTGAGAAACTATGCCCACCAAATGGAATACTTGAACAATATTTTTTTTAAAGCCGGCTCCATGCCCAGAGCAGAGTCCAACATGGGACTTGAACCCGTGATCCTGAGATCATACGTCCCACTCAACCAACTGAGCCACCCAGACGCCCCCAAATAACTTAAGATTAAATGTAATATTGGAGGAGTATGTGATTATTAATAAGGACAATACATATCCACATGGCGTAACTGACAAATATTTTCCCACTTGTTTTTTTAAAGGCAAATTACAGAACAGTATGAGTAGTATTTTTGTGTTGTTTTAGTATTGGGTTTTGTTTTAGGTGATAGACTGAGTTTAGATATTTATTATGTTTTTTAAGATTTTATTTTTGGGGGAGCACCTGGATGGCTGTTGGTTAAGCAGCTGCCTTCTGCTTGGTCATAATCTCAAGGTCCTAGAATTGAGTCCCACATCTGGCTCCTTGCTCAGCAGGGAGCCTGCTTCTCCCTCTGCCTGTTACTCCTCCTGCTTGTACACTCTGTCCCTCTCTGACAAATAAATTTTAAAAATCTTTAAAAAAAGATTTTATTTTTTTGAAGGTAATCTCTACACCCCGGGGGAGCTTGAATTTACAACCTGAGATAAGAGTCACATGCTCCACCCACTGCCCCCCCAACCCTTGAGTAGAGATATTTCTTATCACTGAAGTTCATCTAGCTTCAGTCTCACTTTTATCAAGGTCTCAAACTTGGACTTTCCATGTTATCTTCACAGAAGTATTACATATGGTTATGTAACTGATGGGGTTTTGGAAGATAGGTGAGGTTTGGTGAGGTGAAGTCCAGAGCCAACGACCAAGAAAGAATTCTTGAGACGTCCTTGGTGCAACAAGGTGGTTCATTAAAGCGCAGGGACAGGACCCATGGGCAGATAGAGTTGCTGCCCGGCGTTGCGAGGGCTGGTGATTATATATTATGGGGTTGGGAAGGTAAGGAAAAGGGAGGTTTCAAAAGGATTTTCATGTGTTAAAGAAGACTCGCAGGATACCTGGAGGCCTTGCCATTGTCAAGTTAAGGTTGTTTCCCCCTCTAGCAACGCATTAACAAGAAGATAGTTGGAAGATTTCTGGAGAAACATTGTACTCTCCCTGCTTCAAGAATCTGTCATGGTAGGGGGGGGGGCGCCTGGGTGGCTCAGTGGGTTAAAGCCTCTGCCTTCGGCTCAGGTCATGGTCCCAGGGTCCTGGGATCCAGCCCCACATTGAGCTCCCTGGAAGCCTGCTTCCTCCTCTCTCTGCCTGTCTCTCTGCCTAGTTGTGATTTCTCTCTGTCAAATAAATAAAATATTTTTTAAAAAGTAAAGATAAATTTAAATAAAGTATTTAAAGGCAGAAGAGCGGTGAACAAATGCTGCTCAGACTCGAAGATATTAACTAAGAAATGACCACTAGATTTAGTAACATTTTTATATATAATAGGATGGGGTTTCATCTTATCTTACAGACCAAGCTGGCAGACACCACTTGTAAGGGGTCTGATCCCACACACTTCTTCAGGATGGTGGAAAGCAGCCCTTCCACAGTTTCCTACAGTACAGTGAATTGTCATGGCTGTTTTGTACCTCAAGCCCTTGCCTGGCTCTCTTCCTAGCAGAGGTTCCTAACCTCATTTCTTATCTCTCACCAAACTACAGAGGACCAGGGCTATACTTCCCCATCTTTTCTTAGTAGGGATCTGGGTTGCACCTTGCATTGCCCCGGGGAGAGCATTTGATGTTCAGAAACAGATACTTGATTATAAACCCCTCTCAAGCAGAGTCACAGCCAAATTCCCACTAGGTGCCCTGCATTCACCCCTGTGTTTCCGCCCTCTCCCCTCAGAACCCGCTAACCTTCCTGACCCTTCAGCCTGGACGTCCCTCAAAGATGATTTCACGGTCCTCTGTCCCTGTTACTCTAGTTTCTCTCTCCTTCCCTACCTGTACAGATAAGGCTCAATCACTGAGTAGTCTGGGGGATTATGTTCAAGACCATAGCATCTAGTCGGTGTCTGGTCATGTTTAATAGTTGTAGCTGCAGGAAGAGGAGAGACTGCAGCAAATCCACCACATGAATTTGTACTCTGAGCATGATGAAATCACAGCCCCAACTACCCACACCTGTCAACAAGTATTTAACAAATGTCTTTTCTCTTCCGGGCATGGAGCTGTGCACAGCATACTCTGTCTAGGGGGAGGACAGACAGTGAAACAAAAAAATAAGTAAGTACATGCTCCCGAGTTTTGTTAAGGAATGTGAAAAACATACAGAGTAGCATGAGGAAAGTCACCTGGGAGGTTAATGTTAACTGGGAGATTAGGAAATGTGCATCTGAATAGATATACTTCTTTTTTTTTTTTTTAAGATTTTTATTTTGAGAAACAGAATGAGCAGAAGGTAGAGGGAGAAGCAAACTCCCTCCCGAGCAGGGAGGAACTGACGTGGGACTCGATCCCAGGACCCCAGGATCATGACCTGAGCTGAAGGGAGTCCCTTAACCAACAGAGCCACCCGGTCTCCCTGAATAGATGTCCTTTAGGCGAGTAGGTGACATTTAGGACAAAGGTTGAGAAAACTGTAGGCAGAGGCAGGGGAACATGAAGTGAAAGGCACGTGTGGGAGCATCAGGAAGGCTGAGGGAAGGCCAGTGTGAGCTGCACAGAGTGAGCAAGGGACATGGGGCGGGGGGGGGGGGGGACGACGACACTGAAGAGGGGGACAAATCACACAGGCACTGACCACGTCTAGGATTTGAAATTTTACCCGAACTGCAATGGGAACCTATTGAAGCCCTTAAAAGTGGAGGAAGAGTATGATCTGTTTCATCTTTCTGAAAGATCCTTCTGGAGAGAACAGGTGGCAAGGACAAGTGTGAGCGGCCTAGTGGGGAAGTCGTGGCGGCAGCCCTGAGAGAGGGTGGTGGTTTTTCCCTACTAGACATCCTCACTAAATAAGTAGTGCTTATATTTAAAATTCCCATCTCTCTTCTCTTACATATTGGAATATTTATTAATAAAATGATATGATGCTTGGATTTTTTTTTTTTTTTACAGGAGGAAAATGTTATATATAGAGAGAGGGAGGGAGGGAGGGAGAGGTTGGGGAAAATATTGCTTAATCTTGCAGCTGGGAGACAGACATATGAGGCTTTATTAATTTCCCTGGGGTTTTGTGTTTTAAAATTTCCATAGCAAAAGTAGTGGTGCTTGGCTGGCTCGGTCAGTAGAGCACAGGACTCCTGATCTCAGGGTCATGGGTTCAAGCCCCACAGCGGGGTTAGTTTAGTTAATAAAAATATTTTTAAATATCCGTAATAAAAAATTCTCATATGCTTGACTTTGCTTCATTGCATGAATATGTCAGATGTTATGGTCCCAGCGCAAGCGGAATTAATAAAATAGTCATGGAAAGTATAAGTAGATAAACAAGGACATATATAACTTAGGGGATAGGAAAAGCTGAAGGAGGGGTTTAAACCCCTTTTTGTGGAAATTCCTTACGAACCGCCTGAAGGCGCGCGGATGGAACCAGTAGGACAGTCCCGCGGGGAGCAGGCGCGCGGGTGCGTGGGCCGTGCCGCGACACCGCCAGGTGCCCCAGCTGTACCCAGCTTGCGAGAGCGCAGGAGGTGGAGGAGCACAAGCTGGTGGCGGGGCCACGCGCCTGACCCGCTCCCCGGCGTTGGCGCAGGCGGCGGGGGCTGCTCCGCAGGCTTCCGTCATTCCTGGGGTCCGTCTTCTGAAGCCCCCACAGCCGCGCGGCGACGGGGGCAAACCCGCACGGCACCCCCTCCCGCCCCGACCCCGGGGACAGCAGGGTCACCTCTGCAGGGGGGTGCCCTCGCCCTCCCCGCCCGGGCCCCCCAGCGAAGGGCGGCCAGGCCTCCCGGGTCTCCCAGCCCCCCGACCTCCCCGCACGGCGCGGGACGCGCACACTCGGACAACACGCGGATGCGTGCGAGTCTGCGTGGCGGGAGCCACTGTCTGACCCCACCTGCCGGGGCCGGGACCGGGTCCGCTGCGCGCGCGGGGGCCCACCCGCCTCTCCGGGCCTCGGAGGCCCTCCCCCGGCGGCCTGCGGCGGTCGCTGCGCGGGGCCCGACCCTTTCAACCTGCCGGCGAGCGTCTCCCGGGGCGCGGTCCCGCGGCCGCAGCACGCAGTCCCGGGCCCGCGGGGCTTTCGGCGCTGGGGACGCGGGGCCCCAACTGCCGAATGGGAGAAAATATTGACAGACCACAGGTCTGGCGCGGGTTAACCCCCAACTACGCGCACACTTCGCTTGCCTCCCCGCCCCCGCAAATGTGACGCGACAGGCCTCCATCAAGCGGGCGGCTGGCGCACTTCCCAACACTTGCTCACTTGGCTTTTCGACCTTTTCATTTCAACCTTTCCCAGTATTAGTTTGTTTTTAAAAGATTTTATCTATCTGAGGGAGAGAGCGCGACAGAGGGAGAGGGCGCGAGTGTGGTGGAGAGGGAGACGCAGGCTCCCCGCGGACAGGGAGCCCGATGTGGGGCTCGTCCCCACTCAGGACCGTGGGATCACGACCTGAGCGGAAGGAAGGCAGACGCTCAACCGACTGAGCCACGCAGAGGCGCTCCTAAACGTTCGCATGGCTCTGTCTGGTCGCCACAGAATCGACCTTTGAGAAAGGCTTGATTATGAGTACGTTTGATTTTTGGATCTCTTCCAGCTCTAAAACTGCATTATTTTAGTGCTTCCGTCTAGCCTGGGGAACTGTCGCTAGAATTTCAGTATCTAAGAGACAGGTGGCGAACGAGTCCATCTTAGAGGAGACGTGAGTCTGGAAAGAAGCTTGATAATCATCCAGTAGAAAATGGAGATGCTGTAATAAAATCCTTCACAAATTGACCTCTGGTGGAAAGAAGAGATCAATGACAGAATTCCTTAAACGCGAACAGTTTTATGTGGTGTGGCTGTCGGTTCAATGCAGGACGTAAGGAAGACTAGTCGTGTCTCAGAGGACATCCCAACCTTTCCTATACTGAGGTATGTTCAGCATCTGCCTCACATACTCTCTACAATTCTCCAACCAAAACCAATAGCTCATATTCACTCTGGGGGTTTATTTTGGTGTAGGTATTTTTATTTCAACCTTTACTTAGAAAAAATTGTAGGACCAATGGAATGAGAGCTGTATTGCTTTCTCCTAGACTCACCTATGAATGCTTGCCACTTGCTTTTCCTTCATATACATATTTACTGCTCTTATCTGCTAACCCCCTAAACCCCTTGAAATGTGTTGCAGCGGCCCCTGCGTGCCTCAGTTGGTCAAGTATCTGCCTTTGGCTCAGGTCAGAGCCCCAGAGTCCTGGGACGGAGAGACCCTGGCTGGGCTTCCTGCCCCCTGGGGACTTCTGCTTCTCTCCCTACCCCCAGCTCATGCTCTGACTCTCTCTCAAATAAATAAAATCTTTAAAAAAAAAAAAGAAAATGTGCTGCAGTACCAAGAACCTTTACCCCTAAACACTTCAGCATGTACCTTCTCAGAGCAGATACATTCTGTCTTGTGACTACATACAATGACTGACTCAGGAAACCGGACCTTGAGGCAATTATGTTACTAAACATACAGTCTGTGTTTATGCCAACTGTCCCAATAATGCTCTTCACATACTTTATTCCAATCTAGGATCCAACCTGAGATCAAACTGACTTTAGTCATTATATTTCTTTAATCTCCTTTAATATAAAACAATTCCTCAATGCTTCTTCTTTATAACATAGATACTTTCGAAGAACACAGGCCGGTTTACCCCAAATTTGGGTTTGTCTGACGTCTCATGACTAGATCCGGGTTACAAATTTTTGCCAGAAATATCGCAGAAGTCATGATGTGTCCTTAGTGAAGCAATCGTATCAGAAGTTCATCCTGTTCCTAGTTGTTTGATTACTGGGTTAAGGTGTTGTTTGCCAGATTTCTCCACAGCAAAGGTGTCCTTTTGCCTGGATTATGTGCTTGCACTTGGGCCGACAGCTCCTCAGGCGGGATGGTCAAGAACCACTGACCACCAGCGCCTGCAGGATCAGCGCCTTGTGGGCCCCTGGCCTCCGCGGCTGGTGATTATCCGCACAAGGAACCTCCTTCCCTTCCTTCCTCAGTATCTACGCAGCAACTAATACCTGTCAGGTACTGCTCGAAGTGCTGAGATATACTGAGAATAAAACGGTCCCGCTCTCAGCCGTTCTCAGCTCAAGCTGATCTGGAGGCCTCCCCCGCTGGGTCTCCTGAGACCTAGGACTTAACAGGTAACAAAAAGCCAACACAGACTTGTAAGAATGCACTGTTTAATCCCCCATACCTCTTTGGAATGTCTGTATGTTGTCTAGGGCTGTTCTCAAAATAAGACTAACCAAAACCTATTTCTTGGAAAGAAATGTATAGAGTATACATGGGTTGAAAGCCAGTTCAAAGTTACAGCTTTTGTCAAGGACAATGATGCTATATAGAGAGAAACATCCCAAAACATAAACAAATTGAGATGGGCTTTTTTTTTTTTTAAGCTTTTATTTATTTGACAGAGAGATAGAGAGTACAAGTAGGCAGAGCGGCAGGCAGAGGGAGAGGAAGAAGCAGGTTCTCCACCATCAGGGGGCCCGGTGTGGGGGTTGATGCTAGGACTCTGGGATCATGACCTGAGCTGAAGACAGCTGCTTAACCGACTGAGCCCCCCAGGCGGCCCTCGAGATGGACTTCTAAAAACACCTTCAAATAACCCACAAGAAGGCAGGGAAGAGAAACCACAGAAATGCAACACAAGGAAAAATAAAAATAGCGGACTTAAGCCTTAAAATATCAATGATTTCATTAGATGGAAATCATTTCTATCCACCAATTAAAAAACAAAGATTGGGGGTCTGAATTCAAAAACGTCACCCAAGCATATGCTGTCTATAAGGACCTCACTTTAAATTTAATGATATAAGTAAACTGAAAGTAAAAGGACGGGAAAAGATACATCATGCAAACCTCAATCCAAGGAGAGGAGAAGCAGGGATTATCCTTTTGCTGGCTGTCTAGATTTCGCAAGGTGTTGCAGAAAATGTTAGTAATGTACATCACACTTCAAAATGTCAGCTCTCTAGCTGTTACACCGTGGGTAGCACAAAAAAATGAGTAAATACTCTTCCATTATTTGAAAAACACCATGAGCTTCAGCAAAATCCCTCATGTCATTGCCTGAGGGTTGAAGCTGAAAGAGGTTTCAGTTGTATAATTTGTAGAAGCGTGAAATGCTGGAATGAAAGGTTTGGTTTTCCCTCTTCCCTTTTGTCCTTCTCAGTTGTGGACTCAAGGAGTATGTTCACAAGGAGAAAGTCTGCCCTGGGCTTTCGCCATAAAGGCCCCACTAGATTTTGAGCTACTGGAGGCCAATACCCTTCTGCTCTCCGCGTCGGTAAGACTGTAATACATCCTCTATTCGCCGGGAAATGATAATGCTAGGGGTGGGGATCAGGAAGCGCCTGCAGACCACCCACTTCTGGTCAAAGGCTTGGTTAGGGAGGTAGGAAAACAGGCAACTCACCTCACACGTCCCGAACTTGGATATTCTGGTGTCCTCGACTGGTACTCAGAGTAGTAATTTCAATGCTGGTAATGGCTAAAGCTAGTTAGACATCCAAATGGTTCTGGGTGCCTGGGTGTCTCAGTCGTTAAGTGTCTGCCTTTGGCTCAGGCCATCATCCCAGCGTCCTGGGGTTGAGCCCCAGGTCTGGCTCCCTGCTCAGTGGGAGCCTGCTTCTCCCTCTCCTTCCTGCTCATGCTCTCTTTTTGCTATCTCTGTGTCAAATAAAATCTTAAAAAAAAAAATGGCTTGAAGAAACATTAAAAAAAAACTCATGAATTCAGTAGAAAAATATAATTACAGCTGCCCTTGTGTATTTTTTCATCATACTAGTTAATACTTCATTGTAGTTAATAAAAGTAATCACAGGTGAATTTCTTGCTGATATTTATTTTTCTAAATTCTCAACTTTTCCAGTATTTATGACCTTTATAAAAACTCTTTGATGTGGCATCTCTGATTTTCTTTAAATAATGAAGTTCAAGGGGCACCTGGGTGGCTCAGTGGGTTAAAGCCTCTGCCTTTGGCTTGGGTCATGATCTCAGGGTCCTGGGATCAAGCCCCGCGTGGGGCTCTCTGCTCAACCGGGAGCCTGCTTCCTCCTCTCCCCCTCTCTGCCTGCCTCTCTGCCTACTGGTGATCTCTGTCAAATAAATAAAATCTTTCAAAAAAATGAAGTTCAAGAAACATTTCAGATAAAAAAACTCCTGGATTCTTCCTGAAGTTGTCACCCAACACCTAATTCTCTGGTCCTGAATCAGGGCTGAGTTCCCATGGCAGCCTCCACACCATCACTCCGCTGCCAGGGCCTAGCACAGTGTGGCCCCTCAGATCTTGGAAAGCGGTGCTCACTGCCTGCCGGGCTTCTCACACTCTTCACATTGACAGGGTTTTCCCTCAGAGTTCCCTCACTCTTATGTTTATTGAGATCTGACTTCCAACTGAAGACCCGCCCACACTTCGAACACTCAAAAGGTTTCTCTCCTGTGTGGATTCTGAGACGGTGACTCAGACCTGTCTTCTGACTGAAGGCTTTGCCACACTCTTTACACTGATAGGGCTTCACCTTGGTGTGAATCCCCTGGTGTTCGATAAGATGCTCTCCTCTTGTGAAGGGCTTCCCACACTCAGACCACTGGTAGGTTTTATCCCCAGTGTGGATTCTTTTATGGTTCTGCAGGCAGTTGACTGAGTAAGGAATTCCCACACTCCTCACACTTACATTTTCTTGGCTCAGGGTGGTTCCCGTGCTTCCCTCCTAAGCTGTGTTTATGAAGACCTGAGCACTGACTGAAGTCTTCACCACACTCACCGCATTTACAGGACTTCTCTCCAGTGTGACTTTGATGTGTGATCAGGGTCGAGCTCAC